>NC_062967.1:20138132-20367660 GCF_023119035.1 Salvia hispanica | reverse complement strand
CTAGAGCTTGGTGCATACCTGTAGCCTTGCTCCTTTTTAGGGCAATCTGGCTTCCAATGCCCCTTCTCTCCACACTTGAAACACTTTCCGGTTTGCTTCTTTCCCGACCTCTTCTTTCTCTTTCCCTTAGCTTCCTTAGGTGCGACCTGGTTTGTCACTTTCTTCTTTCCTGCGCTAGGCCTAGGGCCGGAGGAACGATGTGACGAACCCCATCGCAGCCTTGGCTTGGTTCATGAGATCCTCTGCCGACTGGAGTCAACAACTCAGCCAAGGTGTAATTCCTTTTGTTCATCTCAAAATTGAGCTTGAACTGCTGGAAGCTAGGAGAGGCGGAACTACTGAAGGATAATAGTAGCTTGGGACTCGGCATCAATGACGCCTCCCAAAACCTCAATTTGATTGAGATGACTCATCATCTCGAGGACATGATCCCTCACATATGAGCCTTCCTTCATAGACTTGCACATGATACTCCGAAAAGTTTGAGACTTAGCCGTTCGATTCTGAGTACCAAAGAGATTCGTGAGATTTTCCATAATCTCGGTGGCAGTTGCCATGGCGGCATGCTGATGTCTAAGCACTGTTGACATGGAGGCCAACATATAACACTTAGCCATCTCATTCGCCTTGTGCCACCGTCTATGGGCATCTCGCGCTGCCTGCGCGGCGTTAGCCGCCGGCACTGGGGGCCGAGGAGTAGTGAGCACAAACTTGTACTCATCAGCCGTGAGAGCGATGTCCAAATTTTGTTTCCATTTTATGTAATTTTGGCCCTCGAGTTTGTTTTCTTTAAGAATTGCAGATAGAGGATTGAGTGACATGTTGACGATTTATGTTGCACTGCAAAACAGAATGTTTACTATTTGTCATAAACTTATGTGAAGAAATTGAGTAGATTAAACCATAAAACTTTTCAAATTCTCACAACTGTAAAATTAAAATTTTGTACCCTCAAGCAGAGGTCAATACGCATTAAAATCTTAACATTTTTACTGGTCACGCATGGGTGGCGATAAGATTCAGAAATTAGCTTCATAAGTTGTGGACCAATCGATGGAGACCATATACAAACTTAGTTCGTAATTATCGCTTAGATATTTAGGTTATGGTTTTTCATTAATTATCCTTAGCCTTAGTGCAGATTAAAGGCTTAATTAAATTCTGTTGGTATTTAATTGACTGGATAATTAAATCTTTTATAATCTTTTAAACATCTTATTAAAGGATAATATATTAATTACTAAAGTTTAATCCATATTCATGTCTTCTATAAGATTTATCTAAAATAATTAATTATTTATATCTTTTACGGACATGAATAAATAAACTTAAATTAATTCCTTATTAAGATTGGGAAGAGAATATATTTTATTATTTAATGAAATCCTACATATCTATCCTAATTAGGATTCTAGATATATAATATAATTTAGGAAACTATTTAATTATTCTTATCTATATCATCTAGGATATAAATATTCATAGATATAGAAAATAATCAGCGGAAGCGCATGCATAAATCAATTACATAATAATCAGATCTATTTAGCGGATTATTTAGACAAATTCTATTCGCGTAATTATCTCACGTATCATGCTGATAACTCAAATAATAACATGCTTTAAATTAATAGAAACCTAAAACATGTTGTTCTAAGGTTTAGCCATTATACCTTGATGATTCTCCAAAGAATCGAAGATAGCTAGCGCCTTCTCCACGTGAAGATCTTCAGTACAAAACCACGGATCTTCTGACTGGTTCCCGGACTGTGAACTGATATCAGGGTGGGCTGATCTCACCAGCGCACTAGGACTTAAATAGAGAAGACAGAAATCCTTTCCCTCGGAGGAGAGAAAATTTCGACTACTACTAGGAGTAGGGGCCGAAAATTTTGAGAAAATAATTAGTGTATTTTCTGTCTCCTTTATTCTCCTATTTATAATAAGTCACATATTGGGCCCAGACAGGGATCTATGGAAGGCTTTGGATATGGGCTCCTCCAATTAGCTTTTTACTAATTAAATTAAACCCAATTTAATATAAGCTTAAAATTGGAATATTACGAGCAGCCACTACAGAAGTAATATTGCACTCCCCATCCAAATCCGAAATTATAAGTACTTCGGGTTTCCAATACTTTATATTTATTTCCCGCGCTTAAGATAGAAACATCCATTAATTAATTATTGTCTGCTATGGACTTAATTAATTAATATCTTATTTATTCCAAGAGAGGACTCAGCAAGAAAATCTTATTTATTATTCATAGAGTAATTAAACTCCAACTAGCTAGGTTCCGAATAATAAAACCTTATTTCAAGCTTCTCTTGAGGATGTTATCAAACGAGACTCACCTCGCGCACGATTCAACATAATAGCAATCCTAGCACCGCTAGATATTAATCACCACTACCCAATATACCAGGCTTATTGGGTTGCGAAAAACCCGCACCATTTGGTAAGTCAAAGTAGTGCATAATCAATACCGTATGCTCAATGCTAACGTACATTGATTGAGAAATAATTTACGAGACCTCGTCTTTCAGTAGATAGCATAAAGACTGTCTCGTTGTTAGATCCATTCAGTGCTATACCACACCAACGTCATCTTATTTCAGTAAGGCTTAGAAATAATCGGACCGACATTGCAACCTTTCACGATAGGTAGTCTAAGCCTATCTAGGTTGTGAAATTATTCTTTTTCTTTGTTTAGAACTGACCGTGTTACCTTAAAGTGGACGACAAGAAAGTGATATCGATGGGCATCTCATGCCTAGTTTTGAGCAAGTATTGTATGTAAAAAGGTCGGATTTAGAACTAAACTAATTAAGGATAACTGATCAAATCAAAGACAAAATACGCTAACCATCCACATGGAAAAAAAAAAAAAAAAAATCAATCCCAAACTATTGCCATAAACATAAGCATGCAAAGAAAATATTAATACAATAATGGAGGTGGTGGTTGCATACGAAGCTAATGTCTACCAAAAAGAATAAATTAGATAAGCATATAAAACATATTATGGACCCAAAATTATGGGCCCTTATAGATGGAATGGAAATTTAGTCATCTATCAATTATCAATTATAGATAGATAGTCACTATTTAACCAGCTAAGTTAAGATAGACATATTAATATTATAAATTTAATTTCAACTTCACCCAACATGACTTCATAGCGAAGGACTGTTCTTTCTTTTTGCTACATATTTTTATAGCCACTTAATGTCTTAATTAAAACAAGTGGATTTTGCAGAATAGACAGAAGAATAGAACATGATTATCGTTCAAATTTCTTCTTTGGAAAAATTTCAACTCCCTTGACACAGCTTGAATTCGATCGGGTTGAACTAAAAACTCATGTATGGTAATCGGATTGATCCAAAATTTCCTCAGTAGTTACTTAGTTTTCAAAACATCATTACTTTGCTCTATAATGTGGTAATAATTATTTTTTCATATGTCCGTGGAATATACTACATCCATCCATACCAAGTATGAATCATATACTCCCTCCGTCCCAATAAATATGAAACATTTGGTTTCTGGCACAAGATTTTATGCAAGTGTTGTTTTGTGAGTTAATGAAGAGAGAGTAAAGTAAGAGAGAGGGAAAAGTAGAGAGAATGATGTTTCTATTTTAGGAAACGTTTCATTTTTAGTGGGACAACCCAAAAAGAAAAACGTTGCATTTCTAATGGGACAGGGAGAGTATATATTAGTCTGTCCCTAAAAAGTGCTATCACTACCAAAAACTTATTTTAAAGGACACAAAAGTTGAGATTCAGTTACTAACGTTTTTGAAATTTTCAAAAATAACCATTATTTATGATGCAAAAGAAAACGTCTCTAAGTTGATTGCAAATTATTTTAATCTTTTGTTTTTTTTAGGACGCTTCTATTTGTGTCCCTCATTATTAAATGGGATATCAACAATAAGGATACTTTATGAACGTAGGTGGTATAATTAGAACACAAATTAACATATTAATAGTTTTAAAAAGTATCCTTATCCTTTCTTTTAGTTGTAGTGCATGAACTTTCTAATTTTAAAATATTTAAACAACACATTACTCTTACTCATCATTTTATTTGTAATTTATATTATTACACTACACTACTAATTATGTGAAACTCACTCTCCACTAGCATTACTTAGAGCATCTCCAACAAGGAAAGGTAAATAAAAGAGGTATATCATCTATTTACCTTCTCATAAAGTGAAATATACCCTTCCAAAAAAGAACACATTCCAAAGGAAAAAAAGGTACATAGAAAAGTAAATCATGTGAAAAAAATAAAATAACAGTATAAAATGCATTAAAAACATAAAGTGTAATACATTCTCAAATACCTTCTCCGTTGGAGAATGGTTTTTCATAAAAAGAAAGCAAATAAGGTGGTTATAATACTTTACCCCTCCATACAAATCGGAAAATGTATAATACCTTCTCAAAATCTCTCCCTTTGGAGAATGATTTTTCATGGAAAAAAGGTAAACATGATAGTTATATGACTTTATCTCTCCATTTATCTCTCCTTTTGGAAATGCTCTTACACTATCATTTATCTCTCTTATTTTAGCAATTGTATATTAAAATCAATGTCGAACCAAACTTTCATACTTTTAGGGACGAAGGGAGCATGTTTTGATTTGATATTCAAGAATTATATTCATTATTTCATTTTGAGTGAACTACAAAAATGGTCCATGTACAATGAGTTTATCTCGCCCATAGTCTCTAGACTTTAAAAATATCTCCAGTAGTCCCTGGACTAAGGGTTTATTTTGAAATTGGTCATTTTGCACTGTTTTCTACAGAAAATACCCTTTTTGGGGGCTGTACAATTTGGTCTTTCCATTTTTAACCTTTATGGCAGTGCAGTAAGTTGGAAGTCTTCACTCCAATTTGTTGTGGCCTTATCTACTACAGAGGCAGTGTATTTTGCTTTAATTAAAACAATAAAGGAGGTTGTATGATTAAAGGGAATCATAGGGGATTTCGGTTTGAATCAAGAGTCATTAACTATCTTGTATGATAGCAACATTGCTATCTCTCTTGCTAAGCACCAAATACACCATGAGAGGACAAAGTACATTGATATCAGGCTATCAAAAGAGGAGAAGTCAAAGTGGAAGTAGAGATTGAGGAAAATGCTTTAACTAAACCGGTAAGTGTAGCCTCTCATTAAGGTGGAGTTGTTGGTAGGTGTGAGGCAAACAAATCGAAAACCAAATATCTGAACCGAACCAAACTGAAATTTTGAAATTCGTTTCGGTTTTTTCGATTTTTGGTTCAGTTCGATTTTAAAAATAAAAAAAATGATTTTTCGGTTCGGTCCGGTTCGGACAAAAAAAAAAACCGAAAAACTGAATTATATTTTAAATATAATATTATATGTATTTATTCTATTAATTTATATGTATTATATATATTCTATTAATTTTATCTTATATATTTATATTATATTAGTATATATAAATAAAATAAATTATATATATATATATATATATATATATTAATATATGCTCCATATTTTTTTCGATTTTTTTATTTTATTGAAAATTTCTGTTTTTCGGTTTAATTCGGTTTTTTTAGTTCGACTTTTCGGTTTTCGATTTTTCGGTTCGGTTCGATTTTGATTGTCAAGGAAATTCGGTTTTTCGAGTTCGGTTCGGTTTGGACAACAAAACCGAACAGAAACCCGAATGCACCCCTAGTTGTTGGTATGGAAACTGCAATCAACCATTTGGTTCTCAAGCTAGAGATTATTGATGAATTGTCATCACAAAATGGCTGAAACAGAGGGATCAAGCTCAACTCATCTCAGAAGGAAACCAACGACTATTTTCAAATGTTGTTATGGCTATTGGAAATGGAGACTTAGATGCAGCGGATGAGATCTTATAATCTGGACCGTTGATCCGAGATATAAGAGGACAAACAAATTGCAGCTAAGTCAGTTTTGTCGTTTCAATCAGAGAGCGGAGCGAGAGATAGAGAGGGAGTCCAAGAAGAGATCAGAGTTTTAGTTGATCAATTCACACTGAGTTTTGCGAGCTCGTCGTTTTCCTTTTTCTTTGTATCTTCACTCCTAGAATCAATATAGCAAGAAGTACTTTCCCGTGGATGGACCTTTTTCTTTGTATCTTCACTCCCAGAATCAATAAAGCGAGAAGTACTTTCTCGTGGATGTACTTTTTAGGTCGAACCATATAAAACCTTGCGTCGTTATTCTTGTTCTTATTCTCGTTGATCACAATTTTTTCATAGAGAGAATAAGTGATTGACGTAGTATTAGTGGAGATCGGCCTACAATATTAGATAGAGACACTTAGGTGGTGTTTGGTTTCCTATATAAAATAATATCAAGATATAATCTAAGATTAAGTTAACTATGACTAATTATCCCATAATTATCCATTTATGATTGAGTTGTGGAATTAAATCTCATGAACCAAACACACTACTAATTTAATCTCGAGATACAATCTTGCAAATCGAACACCTTTATAGAATCTCAAAATCAATAATTTTTTTTGGGAATAACCAAAATGTGAAAATAAACAGAAATAGTCGTGAAAGTGGTGATGTGAATAGGTCCACTGACTGTCAAAATCTGGTGGGAGTGACAACCAAGCGAAGCAACCACCGTAATCTTCACATCATTCATCACCTGACCTCCCACATTTGGAGCCTTCAAAAGCAATATTCTCTCTCATCTCATCTTTATAAAACCATGTGAATTGACTCTCCAACGACTGCTCTTCCTAGATTGATTTTGAAACTGTCGGCCTCCTCAATTGTAGGCCCCATCAATCCCTTATTTCATCGGTTGCATGTTCCCTCCTCGCATCTGCAACCCTTCACATTCACGAATTTTGCATTTCTCGTCTTCCTTCCAAGAAACACCAATTTCTTCTTCTATTTGTTTTTTTTTCTTACTGTTTGTCATTCGCAGTATGGATTCCACTACTCTGCTCGGTTATGCTCTGTTTCAATTGACACCGACACGAACAAGGTACGCCTCTCCACATTCCACCCCCAATTATGTAAATTTCTGATGCCAATTTCCCACAATTCTCATCAATGAAGATGTGATCTCGTGATATTTGCTGGGAATAAGAGTGAGAAGATAGCATCAGGGTTGTTGGAGCCATTTCTCCGCCATTTGAAATCGGCTAAGGATCAAATTTCCAAAGGTGGATATTCGATTATGCTTAAGCCTATTTCCACAGATGCTTCTCCATGGTTCACTAAGGCCATTCTCGAAAGGTGGTCTGAGTTTATGCTGTGTTAAGTCTCTTCTGTTATGTTGTGTGTGTTACTAAATGGATTTTATTTTCTTTTTTTTGTATTAAGGTTTGTGAAGTTTGTTAGCACACCCGAGGTTCTTGAGAGAATTGTGACTATTGAGAGAGAGATAAATCAGATTGAAAGCTCAAATGAGCAAGTAAATGGACCACCAGGTATGACAAAAATGAATTGCAAATTGAGGTTTTTCTTTAGCTTTTATGATTTTAGATCGTAATGGATTAAATTTAGTAGTCAAGCTCTTAGATCCCAGTAAGTCCCTTACTGTCATGTGACTTTTAGAATCGAATCTTGTAGATTATATTTTATAGTTTTGTATGCTCAAGATGTGTGTATCCGGAGAGAGATCGAGGGAAATGTACTGGATTATAACAATCGATCTTCACAAAAAGGCTTTGTTTTGTTGTGGTTCATCTGAACTATAGACATTCACATAGGTTATTTGTAACATCGTTTTGTTTATCAATTTTTTTTTTACCTGGTCTCTGAGTAGAAAGGGGAAATATCTGAAGAATCAGCTTAATTTTGCATGAATGAGGACAAGAGTGAAATCTTAATCAGGATGATCTTTAAATTTTTTCTTCTGCAATAAGAATTACACTCTCTTACTATGTGAAGTGTCAAATATAGTCTTATAAATTTGACTAGTGGATTTCTTTTAGTCATTGACTTTCGAAATTGCAGCAATTTTCCAGATTAATATGTAAATCAATTTATATATATAACACGAGTAAACAACAATTTTGTATTCGCAGGTACTCCTACGACGGATGGAGATTTCAGATTTTCAGCTACCCCATTTAAGGTGCATCATCCTCTGTAGCCTTCTAATCTTTCCCTTGTTGTATTCAGAATGTATTTTGTAAAACATGTATTGATGATACACCATTTAACCACATCTCCAGTCCAAATCTGAAACCAACGGTGATGATGGTGGAGAAGAAAATCCAAAGTAAATGCGTTATCTTAATTTATTTATTTCTTGAACGTACAATTTCTACCAGTTGTATATTAACAATTTCCATGGGGTGTGTATAGGATTCGTCTTCAACGTGTTTTGGAATCTCGGAAGGCAATGCTCAAGAAAGAGCAAGCAATGGCTTATGCACGTGCTTTAGTGGCAGGGTTTGAGATGGATTATATATATGATCTTGTATCTTTCAGTGATGCTTTTGGAGCTCTCCGTTTAAGGTAGGATATATTCAGTGTGGATTTTTTAGGGTTGAGTGTTATGCTGGAGCCTTGTATTCTGGAGAAAAATCGTACCGTCTCACATCATGATGGTTATTGTGGATTCTAGCTATGTCGTGAAATAATCTGGCAGTAAACCTCTATTTTCGTTATTTTTCTCACTCGATGATGTTTCGAATACTTTGTGGAAGTGAACCAGAACGATTTAGAATGGATGTGGAAGTTCAGTTTAATGGTTGACGTGTCTTGTCTAAAACTTGTGTCTCCCTTACATTGACAGATACATTCACTACGACAGGCTAACTTTTAAGTTGATGTCATATTTTGGGTCATTTCCTTTTTTACTCATCCCATGGCGATGACATTACTTCTGCTGATTCAGGGAAGCGTGCATAAACTTCATGGAGCTATGCAATAAGAAGAACAGTGATAAGATTTGGTTAGATGAAGTAGCAGCAATGCAAGCATCGTATTTGGGAATGTCTGGAGCTGTATACACTGGTGAAAATAATGATTTGTATCCTACTGGGCCAGCTAAGAGCTCAGCATCCGACAGTGGCGAAGGTATACTTTCTATACTTGCTCTTTTCTGTTAATAAACATTAGTTAAGAGGTGCAGAAACCAATAGAAAATAACTTTCATCCCCCAATAGCTTGACCAATGTATTGAACAAATGATAGCATTTGCACTTCTTTAGACAGACTATGTAATACAACTCATAAACTTTGAAATGGACCTAAAATGATGATTGCAGAACAATAAAACATAGACATATGTGGAAAAGTATGTAGGCATAGTTGAGAAAAGTAATACTCCCTCCGTCCCTCAAAAATAGAATCTTTTGTAACGGCACGGGTTTTCATGCAAATTTGGTAAAGTAATAGAGAGATAGAAAGAAAAAAGTGTGTTGAATTTTCATAAAATAGAAAGTTTATATTTTTATGGGACGGACCAAAAAGAAAAGAGTTTCTATTTTTAAGGGACGGAGGGAGTAGTTAATATTTCATAACTTTTTAAACCAAGAGACCAAGCCTGATTAGGACGCATAACTGATGTGGAATACTTTTTATATAACACTTCCCCTCAAGTTAAAGCTGGTACAACTTTGATAAATGCTTAGAGTAGTTGTGGTAGTACTGGCAGTTGTAGCAGTAGTAGTAACTGTAGCAGTGGTAGTGGTAGCAGCTGTGAGGAAGTTGTAGCAGTTGTAGGGTAGTAGTAGCAGCTGTGGGGAAGTGGTAGTAGTAGAGCAGCTGCAACAATAGTAGTAGAAACAACGGTAGAAGTAGCAACAGTCGCAGCAGTAGTAGAAACATTGAATACGATAGTGGTCTCTAAATTAGGTTAGGAATTAAAATTCGGTATTGTAGATGATTTGAAGAAACCAAAAACCTAATCAGAAGTTGTAGTAGAAACCGAGCAAAGTTGGTAGCAGCGGCAACAGAACAAGACTGTCACAGCAGAGGTAAGCAGAACCGAACAAAGTCGGTAGAGTAGTTGGGGCCCTAAGCAGATCAGTAGGAGTCATAGAACTGGCAAAGTAGTAGCAGCAGAAACAGAAACTCTAATTTTGGGCATAGTAACTTCCGGTAGAGTAGAGCAACAGAACAGAACAATCTTAATTCCGGGCAGAGGTGGAAGGGAAGAGTAGTGTTGGACGTAGCGGAAACCTTAATTTCTTTTTTTTTTTTTCAGACTAAACTAGAGATGGATTCGAATCTGCTATAATACGTTGTAGAGCAATAAAACATAGAATATGTCGAAAAGTATATAGACAATTGTAGTAGGTATATTTCACATATATATAGTACAAGAGACTAAGTCTGTCTAAGGCACATAACCGATGTGTGATACGACACCCATGCACTATTTATATGGAGTACAATAATTTGCAAAAGACCATGTACCAACAACTAGTCAAGATTTGTGTTAATACCCACATTTGGAAAATCATATCCAGCCACGTATTTGTAATTTCAAAGTGTTTAGTTATCCAAGTTTTGATCCATTAAACGCTCTAACAAGAGACTTCCTCGATTTAGAGTAGTAGAATATAGAAGTTAAACATTATGAAGTGAGATCTTTTTAATCTCTATCTAAGTAAGCATGACTCAAAATTGAGAATTGTGTTATGATATCTGGCTGAGAGAGAGAGTCTAAATTTATCTTGTTATATTATTCATTTTTTTTACATCTTATGGAGTAAGCAATACAAGTAATTTTTCTCAGATTTTGGACCTTTTTTGCTATCTTGAAGTATGTATAACTGAACTGGCAATTCATTAACATAAGGCACAGAGAATGGTTTGCCAACAGAGTTTCATCTGCAACAGGCAGAAAGGACAGCTCAATCCCCGACTTGGCAAAACAATCATCCTCAATACATGCAGAATCCGATGTTTCAACGGCCCCGACCATATCCGGGGTATATCTTTCCTGGCATGCAGGTCCCTCCATCACACTATCCAAGCAATGTTTCGTCGTGGCCTGTCAATTTCCATGATTCAGGCATGTATCTTGATAGGGACATCAATGATAACAAGGGATACAGGTCCTTTAATAAGAAAAAGGAAAAGAATGTCAACCGGGCTCGTAGATACAGTACAAAAAGTGAAGGTGAAGAAATTGATCAATCAAGTTCTGGAAGTGATTCGAGCGACCAGAAAGACCATGAAGCAACTCTTTCTCCAAACGACCGGATTTATAACAAGAAGCATAGCAGAAAATCTTCAAGAAAAGTTGTTATTCGTAACATAAATTACATTGCTTCTGCCACGAAAGAAGAAAGTTGCAGTGATTCAGATAGCTCTTCTTTTGATGAAGATGAATACGTTGATGCAGACTCCATTAAACAGCAGGTAGAGGCAGCTGTTGGGTCATTGAAGAAACAGCATAAATCACCCTCCAAAAAGAATAAGGCCCGAGATGATAGCAAGAAAGCCAGCAATGAACGGGTAAGTCATTCTGAAGAAGAAAGTAAAGGGGGGAATTGGGATATTTTTCAAAACCTCCTCATGAAGGATCCAGACCCAAGTAACAACGCAAAAGGTCCGAGGGATATTCATCTTCAAGAAGAGCACTCAATTGGCAAGGGAAATTCCGATGAGAAGCTAAACAAGCCAAAGCATGCTAGTGATGATTTTCTTCTGACTGAAAGATCAAACAGAAACGGAGTTCAAGGATCAGATGGTGAGGAGATTTTCCGTGGAGCTACGAAGAGGAGTAAAGATGATGATCTGGTAATGCCATCAAGAGAAGGAGGATACGTCTCCCAAAGTTCTCATTTTGGCACTGAATTGTCCATCATTAAGACCTCGAAAGAGGAAGACTGGATTATAGGTGGCAAAAGACAGATATCTTCACATCCATGTGGGAGTATAGATCATAGTAGTTTTTGCTCCTCCACCCCTTTTCAAGATGGAGAAAATAAACGAGAAGTCATTTCAGATGATTCTTTCATTGTTCAGTCACAAACATTTGATGGTCCACTGCAACGTCAGCCAAAGGAGGACGCTTTAATGGTACCAGACATTGCCGGGTCCAATCAATCCGTGAATAGCACGCATGGTAAACTTGAAGCTGGAAGTTTCTCCGAACCTGAAGACTTCTCAATGATGTTTGGACAAAATTCTGCTTCTGAGCAAGTTGTGAATTATAGGGCTCCAAGTATGGGTTATGTGAATGATATTTCGCTGTATGAAACAGTTGGGATTCAGTCCAAAACTGAACCAAGCGTTAGCATTGATGTTACACCACTGCAAAATGATAAGTCGACCAATTCCAAGAATGGCAAGGAACTGGGAAGGAAAGTGGCTGGAAAAGAACCAAAGTCTAAAGCTTCAAAGGGTTCACTGTCAAGGAGCAAATCCGATATTCCAGTAAGGAGCAAGATATCAACAGCTGGAAGCACAAGAGGCAAATCTGATAAGGTATCATATTATAAGTAGATTTCTGCATTTCACTGTATTATAGGAATGTTTCATTTGTTTGGCACATTTCATAGGACTGATTTAATCCTGCAATATTAAATTATCATTGCATTAGGATTTAATAGCATTTTGTAGCATGATAGTGCTGTAATCACTTGGTCTTGTTTCTGTTCTATCTAATTTCTTCCCTGTTACTTTGAACTTAGGAAGAAGAGAAGAGGAAGAAGATGGAAGAATTATTGATTCAGCGTCAAAAGAGAATTGCAGAAAGAAGTGCTGCTAAGGGTATTACCCGAGAAATTCCAAAGAGGCATACAATAGAGAGTAAGAAGAGTAATGAGAAGACTGCAACAGCTGAGAATAAAACATCATGTAAACCAGTTATGAAGAGTTCCACCATTGATCGCTTATCTACTGCTCGTACAACAAACAAGCACTCGTCTACTGAATCCAGAGTTGGTCAAAACCAAAAACCAACATCTAAGGCAAAGCCCACAATGACGCCTTCCCAACTGAAAAAGACGAAGGCAACTCAGGAGCGACGGGACAAGATCAATGCTTCAGACAAGAAAACTGGTTTAAATCATTCAAAGAGTACTTCCACTGTTCAGGTAAAGGCTAGCGCAGGTGCCACTCCCATGATCGCGGATGAATCTAGAAAAGCAGAAGGGACTCAAGCTAAAAGGAGAGATAGCAATGAGATATCTGGGAGGGATACCTTGTTACATACTGTGACTTCAGTTGAGAAGATAGAATTGGCTACTCTATCCACTACAGATGCTTCAGAAGAGAAAAACTCCATTCAGATCTTACCTAGCAAAGACATGCCACTCCCTTTAAAACATTCATCCATTCTAAAGGACCAGCAACTTAATGTTGATGATGTTCATGTTGGGGTTGCACCTGAGATCGCAGTTCATCCTACAGCGGAAAATAATTTGAAATCTGCTCTATCAAACAGCAATGAAAAAGGTGCAGAGAAGAAAAAGCTCTCCTTTTCGCCTGAAATCTCAGTGATGAATATTATCTCAACTCCACCTTCCGATAGTGAAGCAAGTCCAGAACTAAACCATTCCAGAAAAAAATGGAATAATGGTGAAAGCTCTCCGAAAATCCCTAAGGGCTTCAGGAAGCTCATCTTCTTTGGTAGAAGAAGTTGATTCTTGCATGAATTTTACTTGAGAAGCCTCTACATAATGCACCATTCAAATTCTCGAGATATGGTTAGTATTTGCCTCTACGGTTGCTCCAGAAGAAGAGCATTATGAGGTGCAACGTTTGGTGTCAAGCGACGAAGGATGGTATAATTTATTGCGCAGCAAACAATAAACCATTCAGCATGGTTTTGTATAGAGAACTCATTCCAACCATTTCCGGAGGCCAGAGTTCTCTTGATTCCGTTGTGTGTCAATGATTTTGTTTCCTGAGTGTACTTGTTTGTTGTTTGATGGTTTCCTCTGTAAGTGTGATGATGTAAGGTCATGTGTTTGGTTGTAATGCACATTTTCCCTCCATTTGTAATGTATCTAAATTTATCAAATTGCTTTTTTCCTATGGACACGAACAAATCTATTTCTAAGTTTGGATTTTTATTATCACAATTCAAATTAAAATTCATGCTTTCTTAGATCTCAGAGTGATGCCGAACTCCACATATTCTCCTTGTCCACGAAAAATACTCTTATTATGAAAAATTCGTCTCTCATACTTTATCCACTTTTTCTCTTCTCTTCATACTTTACCCACTAGTTCTTCATATCTTTCTTACTTTATCTATTTTTTCTCCTTTTCTCTTACTTTACCAAATTCTGAACCCTGAACACTAAAACTCATGACGACTATCAATCAAACTATTTTTTGTGGACGGAGGGAGTATAATCTCAAATTATGCTTATTTTCCAATTTTTTCACAATGATTATAAATAAAAAGATTAAAATTATACATTTACATACTCTCTCTGTCCTACACGTGTAAAGTGTTTTGCTTCCCGTTTAAAATAACACATTTTTAAAACATACTTTCTTCGTCATACATGAATATGCACTTTTGGTTGGGCACAAGTTTTGATGTAAAATTGATAAATTAAGAGAGAAGTAGAAATAAAAAGTAATTAAAGTATTGCCAGTTATAATTTGTGAGAAGGAAGAGAGGGCATAGTATATACTCCCTCCATCCCCGAATACTTGACACGGTTTGACCCGGCACGGGTTTTAAGAAATGTAATGGAAAGTGTGTTGAAAAAGTTGGTGCGATGTGGGTCCTACTTTTAAAGTATTAGTTTTATAATAAATGTGAGTAGGAATGAGTTAGTGGAATATGAGGTCCACTACCAAAAATGGAAAAAGTGAACTGTGTCAAGTATTCGGGGACGGACCGAAATGACAAACTGTGTCAAGTATTCGGGAACGGAAGTTTATTCTCTATACTTATCTCATAAACTTATGCTACATAAAGTTACGTGTCAAAAATTAATGATTCAATAAACCGATTTAATGATTTGCTGGCTTTCAATTCCTAAATATTCTCTCGTAAATTTAATGGTTATATTCTCTACGTCCTATTCTAAGTGGAGCATTTATAATTTGGCACGAGATTTTGTTTAATGTTGTTTTATGTGTAAAGTGGAGAAAGTAAAGTAAAAGAGAGTAGAAAAAGTAGAGAGAGTAATGTTTTTATATAAGAAATGTATCATTTAGAGTGAGACATCCAGAAAAGAAAAATGTGTCACTTACACTGGGACGAAGAAAGTATATTAGGGGTGCTTAAACGGTTCCTCAGTCCTCGGTTAACTGGAACCGGGAACTGGAAAACCGGTTCCGGTTTCAACTTTTTATATAACAATGGTTCTGGTTCTAACCGGAATCAACTGGTTCCTAACCATGAATCGAATTATAATTTAATTTAATTTTTTTTATAATTTAATATACTAATAAATCTAACTTAATTGAATTGAAATAAAATAATTTGAAACATTGTTTAGTTTTAAGATTTAAATAGTATTAAATTTGTGAGCTCTGTTTTCTGAAATATTTAAACCGTGATGTTTTAAATCCACAGTTGTTTCCCAAATCCATTTTTTATGAACTAACTACGATGAGTAGAACATCATAAGTTTGTTTATAATTTTCAAAAAAACTATACAAATACAATATCATTTCATATGATAGAAATTTAACTTTATAACAAATTTATGTAACAATTCATTTAATATACGATTTTAAAATGTTTGTGAATGATTTATTAACAGTACCGCATTAAATTAAAAAGTCACAACAAGATCAATTAGTAATGGAAATTCTATTGAATATTTATTGAGAGAAAAAAAAAAAGATAAGTGGAATTCAATTTTAAAACTCCTTTGAAAAAATGCTAAATTTTATAAGTCCTTTTTTTATAAAAGAATTGCCAACATAAATTAGTCTGATCTACTACACTTGGCATAACTCTTGCCCATATATGAATATTATTGTATGGTTGATTTGGATTTTTTTTATGTATTTATTTAAATTTTTAGGTATTAATTGTTATAGATCCAATGTTGGATTATTATTTTATTAGTACTGAATTATTTAAAATTATAAATATATTTCGATTAAAATTAAACATCGGTTCAGGTTATAGTATTTATGAAAATTGAAATCGGTTAACTGGTCATGTTAGAACCGGAACCGGCCAAATTAGCAAGCCTAAAGTATATGATATCAGTAGTTGAATGTTCCCAAAATCTTAGGTCATCTCCAACCATTTACATTTAACCCAAACCCATTTTTTTAGTATATGTGACATCAAACAGTAATTCTACTCCAACCATAAACTAAAACCCAAAAGAATATTCCATATTCATAAACTTAATTGAAAATTTTCAATCTTACCTACATATTTATTTAAAGAGTGAACTACACTAAGAGCTTCTCCAATGGCGGACGTCTCGGTAGGACGTCGCCGACGTCCGACCGGACGTCCGCCGTAGTGAACGGGACGTCCGCCCACGCCTGTCCCATGTGCCCGTCCCATGTCCCTGCCCCTCACCCCTACGTCCGACCGGACGTCCGCCACTGTGGCGAAGGTCGGACGTCCGCCACTGTGGCGAAGGTCGGACGTCCGCGTTTTAAATTTTTTTTTTAAACTCTATAAATAGGGCTCGTTGAACTTCATTCCATTCACACCACTTATGTTGACAAGTTTCTCTCTCTAACCTCTTTTTTCAAGTATATCTAGAATGACGAGTAGTCGTGCGGGTGGTAGTGGCGGAGACGCTAGTGATAGTGATAATGAATTGGATCTCGCTGTGCAAGAGGCGATTGATCGATTGCTCCGGCAGAGGCAGCAACGGCGGCAGCAGGCGGCGGCGGCGGTACCTCGGCCGATCCATCGCCGACGTCATGTACCCCGGGACCACATTGCTGCACATATTCGGTAGTATGAGGACTACTTTGCTCCGCAACCACGTTTTGGGGATGCCTTATTCCGGCGACGTTTTAGGATGCATCGTCCTCTGTTTATGCATATCGTAGGTGCTTTAGAGAGAAGATACGATTTTTTCAGGATCAGAGAGGATGCGGGCTGGCAAACCCGGACACACGGCAATACAGAAGTGCACTTTGCCGCAATAAGGCAAGCTGGCGTACGGAGGCCCGGCCGACATGTTCGACGAGAGTACCTCCACATTGGCGAGTCTTCAGCGTCGAGTGTCTGCTGAATTTTTGCGCGGGCGTTAGATCGATATTCGGGGATCGGTATCTTCGGCGTCCGAGCCCCGAAGACTGCCAGCGGCTGATAAATATGAACGGTTGGTGCACGGGTTCCCTGGGATGTTGGGCGGCATAGATTGTATGCATTGGGAGGAGGAACTGCCCCGTCACCTGGAAGGGGATACACACTTCCGGCTTCAAAGCCAAGCATCCCACGATGATCCTTGAAGCTGTAGCTGACTACCCGGCTGTGGATATGGCATGCTTATATTGGAGTCGCCGAGTCGAACAACGACCTCAACGTCCTCCAGTCGTCGCCCCTGTTCAACGATCAGTGCAATGGCGTTGGTCCCGCCATCGGTTTCGTCGCCGACGACAACCAGCACAATATGGGATACTATTTGGCGGATGGGATATACCCAAACTGGCCCGTCTTTGTAAAGATGGTCAAGCATGCGGTCGGACAAAAGAAGTCCTACTTTGCGACCCGTCAGGAGGCAGTGCGCAAGGATGTTGAGCGCGCATTTGGTGTGCTCCAGAGTCGATGGGGGATGGTGAGGGATCCGGCACGGCAGTGGTATATTACCAACATCGGCGACATCATGTACGCATGTATCATTTTGCACAACATGATTGTCGAAAGTGAAGGGGACGAACTTACTCAGTGGACGAACGAAGATGATACGGGTGCCGGTCCAAGCCACGGCGTGGCCACCGCGAATGTGGGCATGGGGGTACCTCATGGAGAGGTTGAGCGGTTGCGCGCATTTGCCGACATGCGGCTAAGAGATGCCCATATTCGACTTCAGGAGGATATCGTCGAAGAGGTTTGGACGCGGAGGGGTGGACGTTGATGTGGTTGCTTTTTTTCTATCTACTATGTAATTTTTTTTTTCGAATGATGTATGTTTTTTTTTTAATGAAATATTCGCATTTCCCCGTTCGTATCCGTGTCGAATTTTAATTCCGTAAATTTAATTTTATTGCGGGAAGTCCTAGTGGAAAGTCCTAGTGCAGTGGGAAGTTCTAGTGATGTGGCAGTGGAATGGGAAGGGCTAGTGATGACGTGACATGCAGTTTTGTGGAAAGTCCTAGTGGGAAGTCATAGTGGGAGGGGCGCCACCGGAGACGCTCTAATAGTCTCTGATCTTGTCAAAAAATGCATCAATGGTCTCTCTCACATGAATATAAAAATTATATTTTTCTCTCCATTTAACACACAAAACAAAACCTTCTAAAATCTCGTGTCGTCCCACAAGTATGACATCATTTGTGGGACGGAGGGAGTATCATTTTTACAAAATGAGTGTGTAAAAGTGATCGGGACTTTTAATGGCGGACGGAGGAAGTACTCTGTAACCTAAAAAAGACTCCCTTTGTTTCTCTATAGTTGATGCAGAACTTTTCGACATGGAGTTTTAGAAATGAATGTTGGGTGTATTAAATAAATCGATAAAAAAGTAAGAGAGATGAAAGGTAGAGAGAATAAAGTATAAAGTGAATAAAGTAGAGAGAAAAAAAGTAAAAGAGAGTAAAGTAAGAAAGAGAAAAAAGTTACCATATATGGAAATGACTCAACTATAAAGAAATTTTTCAAAATGGAAAAATAACTCAACTATAGAAAAACGGAAGTAGTATAAAATGTGCACAGCCCAGGCACAACGACGCAATTATCAGGGGCGCGCTCTACCACTGAGCTAATAGCCCGTCGTGCGAGCCTCCCATTGGGGGCCCACTATGTCAAAAGCGAGAGAAACCCCATCCTCTCTTTCCATTTTTCGCCTCCATGTCCCCACACGGAAGACATGGGGACGTAACAAAGGGGATCCTATCAACTTGTTCCGAGAGCTTATTTGGGTTTCTCAATCTCTTCCTCCAGGTGAGTTTCAGAACTTATATTCCCCACTTTTCAATATCCAAAAAGAATTAACCTTGGATAAAAATATGCGTATGTGTACACTACCACTGTTCAAAAACCCAAAAAATGGGGGATTTGCAATGGGTTATGGAGCATGGTTGGAGGTGATTCTTCCCTCAATTACAGTGTAATATGAAGTGCGAGGTCCTCCAGTTGAGCGCCACCGCTCGCCGCCATCTCCACCTCCGCACCTTCATAAACGCTAGAATCAAATGGGTCCGCGATCCGTATCTCGACGCAGCCGTAGAGAGAGAAAAAAACCTCAAATCCTTACACTCACTGAAAAACCTCATCCTCTCTCACCCATCCCAATCCCTACCCCTCTCCGCCATCTCCCCTCTCAAACCCCACCTCTCCCTCCCCACCACCGCCGACAAATTCATTCAGTCCTATCCCTTCATCTTCAAAATCTTTCTCCCGCCAAATAAAACCAATCCCTTCCCCCACGTCAAGCTCACCCCCAAAGCCCTCTCCATCCACTGCGACGAGCTGCTGCACCTCAACATGTCGCGCTACCGCCTCGACCTCGCCCAGAGACTCGCCAAGCTCCTCATGATCGCGCGAGGCGGAAGGCTTCCGCTTCACTTAATCGATACGCTGACCTTCGATTTAGGATTGCCTCATGATTATCTACTCACATTGTTGCCTGAATTCCCTGATTATTTCCAGATCTGCGATTTAGGGTTTAGGGATTCGAATGGGGAAATCGTCTTCGGATTGGGGCTCCTCAACTGGAGAGACGATTTAGCCCTTTCTGAAATGGAAAAGAGGCGGGATTGTGATTTGAATGGAATGCAGATCAAGTATTCGATGAATTTACCGAAAGGATTTGATTTGCAGAAAAGAGTGGAGGACTGGGTGGAGCAACAATGGCAGCATTTACCCTACATTTCGCCGTACGAGAACGCGTTCCATCTGTCTCCGAACAGCGATCACGCGGAGAGATGGATGGTAGGCGTGATCCACGAGCTCCTGAGCTTGATGGTGACGAAGAAGACGGAGAGGGAAAATGTGTTCCGATTTGGGGAATTTCTAGGGATTGGGCGGGTGCGGGTGAAGAAGGCGCTGGTTCATTTTCCGGGGATCTTCTACGTGTCGAATAAGATCCGAACACAGACGGTGGTGTTGAGGGAGGCATATAGGAAGAAGCTGATGACGGAGAAGCATCCGTTGATGGCGATCAGGAATAGGTATATAAGTCTAATGGAGTTGGTTTTGAGAAGGGGAAGGCCGGTTAGAGGAGCAGCTGTTCGTCGGAGAGAGAGAGGGAGAACTTGCTTGAGAGTTGTCAGCAATAAGAAGGAGGATTGGAATCGATGGAGGAGAAGCGATGATGATGATGATTGATGAGCATTTTCCTTAGAGACCATAAATATAAACGTCCATTAAACGAAGTAGTGCTCACATGTAAGGTACATAGCAATAGCATATTAATACTCATTATACCTTAATGCATGTTTACAAATTTATATGATATCTTTATCAATTTAAATTTGTAAGGATAAATTACCAATTTAATGTATAAATATACTCCCTCCATCTTAATTTAGTTAAATCGTATTCTTTTTTCGGGATGTTCAAACTAGTTAGCCAACATATAAAATATCCGATCACTCTTGTTTTATTTTCTCTTATTTGTTGGCTTGCATTCCAGCAACCTTATCTTTGCCAAAATATCATGTATGCATTTTTTTGTCTCGCGAAGATTTCTCTTCAGAACTTAGAGATCGCCTAGATCATTTATCTCAAACTCCTGAAACAAATTTTCAATTCCTCAATTTCTTCCTTGTTGATAATCATATGATCAACATATATTATCAAACAAGTTATCTGATCCCTGTATTAATCAAAGTTGCTCTGCTTAAACTCATATTTCACCATTGCATAAGTGGATCTTCCAAGCCAAACTCCTACTCCTTTAGTATGGGGCTTTTTAGGAAGTGTTCCAAGAACAAAATCGTGAGTACTTAACCCAAAGTGAACAATATCATAGAATCGGGTGTATACCGTTGAATCCTTACAATAAGTATTTGTAAGTGGCTGGTAAAGAGTTGACTTATTTCTCTTCCAAACACAGTCTCTTTTAAAGTAATACTACTAGCTTCATTTCAATAGTATTAAACAAATAGTGCAATAATGACACTAACACAACTTGTTAATTTCTCAACTTTTTTTATATCAGACTACATGTAGAGAAATATCACACAGAAAGTGAGAGATCCAGATCTTTTAATGGCTTCCAAGATCTTAATTATCGTTGTCTTTATTTTCGATGTTATAGCTTTTGGTTTGGCAGTTGCTGCTGAGCAGAGAAGAAGCATTGTAAGATTCTATAATTTTAAATTGTTTTTTCCCATTATTGTTTATGTATTTTTTCTCTGAATGTTCTAAATCTGGTGACATAAATTGTTTGACCTGTTAATTTGAAAGCAAATATGTTCATGTTTATATCAACACTCATGCTCACATTCAAATGAAATTGCCTAGCATGTAAACCAAGTGTAGAGGCTCCATCAGCTTAGTTTGAAATCTTAACTTTATAATATCATAATGGAATCCTAAGTAAGTTCCAAGAATTTTAGCTTCCATGCTTTTTCAGAAAACTAAAGAGGATAAACTTCTTGGATGGCTCCTCATTGCATATATATATGGTCTCTTGACAGGGCACAATGAGGAGTGATAGTGAGGATGAATACAAATACTGTGTTTACAGCTCAGATGTTGCAACTGGTTATGGTGTTGGTGCACTTCTATTACTGATGGCAAGCCAAGTGATTATAATGGCTGCAAGTAGATGCTTCTGCTGTGGGAATCCATTGAAACCCGGAGGTTCAAGGGCTTGTGCTCTTCTTCTTTTCATTTTCTGCTGGTACACACCTCATTATATTTGCTCATTGTATGCCTGCTTAAAAAGAAAACAAGTAAAGAGTAATTGAGATTGAAGTATTGGTAATGTAGGATTACATTTCTGATTGCTGAGGCTTGCCTTCTTGCTGGTTCTGTGAGGAATGCTAAACACACCAAGTACAGGAGATTCTTCTTCAATAATGAGCCCTCTTGCGAGACTGTGAGGAAGGGAGTTTTCGCTGCAGGAGCGGCTTTCACTTTTTTCACTGCCATCGTCTCTGAATTTTACTATCTCAGTTATTCCAAGTCCCGGGGAAGTTTCAGGGCTCATGGAGGATACACCGGAGTCAGCATGGCAGCCTTTAAGTGAGTTTCACAAAAGCAGAATCTGCGGATTTGATGCATCTGTCTCTGTGTTACATACACATAACATATGTGCAACAACATTAATATTGTTCTGATTTGTTAGTCCATGTCCAATTTTTACCAAAGAGGGTGATGTTTCTTATTGTTAACTTCTGAGATCGAAATTCAATTGAGTTTGACGAGATTGATAGTTTGTGAATGAAAGAGAGATCACAAGATGAAAGCAGAAGTAATATTTTTTTTGAGAGCGAGAGAGAGAATCGATCGGATGTGTATAACAAGAACAGGGTTTCAAAACAGATATTGGAAAGCCCTTTACTAAGCCTAACGG
Source organism: Salvia hispanica (assembly GCF_023119035.1). Lineage (NCBI taxonomy): Eukaryota > Viridiplantae > Streptophyta > Magnoliopsida > Lamiales > Lamiaceae > Salvia > Salvia hispanica. The sequence continues at coordinate 20,345,065 of NC_062967.1, read as the reverse complement.
CTAGTGCATCTATGGTTAGGATTAAAAGCTAGTTCGCTCATCCAACGGTTGCTAAATCATCTAAGTGTGCATAGTGAAAATGTTAGTAATATGGGTATTTCTATAAAATTTCTAAACTTTTATTAAATGCTGGTTTTGCTTAATATGTTTAAAAACGTCTATAAATTGTCAAACTTTTGATTTGTTAGGATTTTGCAATAAATCAATATTTTGACACTAATATCCTTAATATAAATCATAATTCACCAAGTTATATGTTAATATAGGAAAATAATTATAAAATAAGAAACTAATAGTTTCTTTGCAAATTCTATTCATAGCAATAATTTGATTTTAATTTGATATACGAAACCTAAATTTAATGAAAATCTAGAGATTTACAGGCTAGTTAATACTTCGCATAATAAATAGAGTGATTACATAATGGTTCATGGTGTTTCACTTTTGCCCAAAAAATAATCTTTGATCTTTCTAAACCAGTAATTTTGGAATTCATTGAGAGTATTCATTTTCGTATTGAAAAGAAATACCAAATTAAGATGGTAGGTATCGATGAAATAATATTTATTTAAAATACCAAACTAAGATGGTAGGTATCGATGGAATAATATTTATTTAATTTATCCATGTGTATGTTACTCCCTCTGTTCTCAAAGAGTATGAACAATGAGTTCGGCACGAGTTTTAATAAATAAGGAGAAAAGTAAGAGAGAGAGGAAGAAAGGGTAGTTGAAATAATGTTACTGGAGAGTGAGGTTCACATTATTGCAGTGATATAAGTTGTTAATAGTAATGATATAACTTGTAAATAAAATTATATGTAGTGGTAATAGGTTGTTTGACTTTTTTAAAATTAGAAATTTCATACTTTAACAGACGAAAAAGAAAATAGTTCATACTCTTTGGGGACAAAGGGAGTATTTTATTTTATAATTTGTATGCGTATCTAACTTTGATTTTATTGCATTTGCAGTGGGAATCATCAGTTGATTTAATAAAAAAATATACGATATTTAAGAAACGAATTAATCAAGAAAAGAATGTATAAACTAATTTGATAAACTGGTATAGTGAAATTTACCTTTCATATATTCATTTCTCTCACACCGGTTGTCTTTTTTTTTTTTTTGAAAAAACGCCCAAAGTGGGCGGGTCCCGCGGGGGGTTTAGGCAGACCCCCAACCTGTGAATAAATCAAAATATAACGTTCCAAAACATGATCCTAGACCAAAAGTGACTAGTATCTAAAGCAAGAACATGAAGGAGAAACAGATTGGAGCTCCCACAAGTCGGGATGCTCCATGCAATCAAAACTAAACTAGTAGCCAAATGAACAATACGAAGAAATAAACAAAGTAGAACTATCAAAAAGTCAGAATCAATCCACATCTCTGCGTCGGAAACGGAAGTTAGGATATACCAGTTGGTCCATCCTAACAAGCCTTCAGGTATCGAGGCGCAGAGACAGAATCATAATATGTCATAATTGGGGTCTGAACCCCCCTACCTGCAAGAAAGTCGGCAGCACGGTTTCCTTCTCTGTAGATGTGTGAGAATCGAACTTGCCGCTGAGATGTCATCCTCCGGATCAAAGTCATATGATATCTAAAATCAGCAGAACAAGGTCGTCCAGATGTGAGTAAAGTAACCAGAGCCGCTGAGTCAAGCTCTATCCAAATATGTGTAGCTAACTCCATGGCCATCTCTAAGCCTCGAATGAGAGCCATAAGCTCCGCCTCAAAGCTCAAAGATGCATCCATCGGAGAACAGAAGGCCCGCAGAAGGCCTCCATCAGTACCACGAACCAATCGTCCCTCTCCCGCCTCCAAAGTAGCAGAAGAAAAGGCACCTTCTGTATTTAGCTTCACCCAAGGGGCATCGGGGGGATGCCAAAGGACCATAAGTGATCGCAGAACACGCTGTCTGGGAGAAGAAGAAGGCATGAGATCCACTGATGTCGAGCAACCCCTCCAGTGTAACGGGGTGATCTTGCCGGCCAACACGAACGTATGTAGATGTTGAGTGACCTGGAAAATAACATGAGTGTGACAAAAAAGGGCGACCACGGTGCTTGCAGTCGTTCCTCTCCGTCCAAAGAAACCACACGATCAAACACGGAACAATAAAACTAATGTGCATGGCAGGAGCCCTAGAAAAAGAAGACATCCGCCAGTGACCTAGTCTAAGAGCAATATTGGTGCGCGTGTGAATCGGTGTGTGCGAGGGGGGGAACTAGGCATCGAAATACTCCCACACAGAAATTGCCGACTGACTCGAAAGAAAGACGTGACTAAAAGACTCAAAAGAAGGAGACCGACAACACTAACACCTAGACGCTAACTCAATACCCCGATGCTGCAACTTCTCATCCACCGGCAACCTACCATACAACAACCTCCAAATAAAAATCGAGATGGTGGGGGTCATCCCCTCGTTCCAAATCAGTCCCAAAATCTCATACTTCGACAGACTCGTCCAGATGCTCTCCCAGGCAGAGGTCACAGAGAACCGCCATGGCTATGCAAACTCCAATGCCTCACATCCTTCACCCCCACCTCGATCGGCATGGCTCTGATCTGATCGATCGTGTTGAGAGGTACGCCAAACCTAAAATATAAGTCATGCAGCATATCCTCATCCCAGTATGCTCATGCTAGTATGATGCAACGGCCTGAGATTGAGAAAGATCATATCTCGGGATGCACAGACTCCGGATGGAGCTAGCTCCAAGCCAGACGTCATCCCAAAAGCTGATCTTCCCCTCACCCAAGGACCAACGAATATAATCATGCATGAATGACCAAGTACGACGCAGACGACGCCAAGTAGGACTATCATGTGACCAACATGCAGATGTATGCAAATGACAAGGAAGGATACTGTACTTCTGAGTCATGAACTGGACCCAGAGAGAATCCTGCGCAAGGAGCCTCCACCACAGCTTGAACCCAAAAGCCACTGCTACTTCCCGAAACCGGCGAATACCCAAACCTCCCTCCGTCACAGGTAGGCAAATCTGTTTCCATGAAATCCAATACAACTTTCTCTTCTCCCCCCTGTACACCCCAGAAGTATCGGGCAAGAATCCACTCCAACTCATCAAGGAACCCAATCAGCGGACTCATAACCTGTAATATATATAGCGGGATAGCTGCCAGTGTGCTCTAAATATGAACAATATATAGTGCAATAATTTCATATCACATTTTTTTAATTGGTAAGTGTTATATATCGGTGGGAGAAACCGTTCTCTTATTCAATGAATAATATGATACAAAGATCACAAATTTATAGGCTAGGTATTCTCTACGTATGGTAAATCTAATTTACAATCATTGCTACTCTATCTCTGGCATAATATACTCCCATATCAATTATATATTATTCTCCCGATTTTATGTGATCTTATTCCAACACTCCTCCTCAAGCTAAATAATATGGTTCCCAGTACCTAACTTGCACAGTATTTTTCGGAATGAATTTGAATAGGTTCAATATATAAATGCATTCGTCAATGTTTTTTTTGGAAACATGCATATCTCAGTTATTACTGGTTCGAGAAGGTTCAATTTGTAAATGCATTTATCATTTTTTCAGAATGCATATCTCAATTATTATTGACATGATGTTGGTTAGATATATTTTGCGTTTATTCTTAAAAAAGGATTTTAATGATACTGAATTTTAATATGAAATTAATATTTCCCGCATCCTAAAAAATAAATACATTTGAAATAACACATGTGAGAATTAATGTATAATTGGTAAATAAGTGATATGTAGAGAAAGATAGTTAAAATAGTGTTAATGAATAATAGGATTCACATTATTATTAGTGTTTAATGTTGGGCCCTATTGGTATAAGTTGTAAATAAATTGATTTATATGCATTATGTGTTTGGGAGAACTATCCATAAATGAAAATAGAATAATTTTATGGGACAGATAAAAAAAGAAAAGAAAAGTATCATTATTTTTATAGGACGAATGGAGTAATATAAAAGGAGATAAAAATAATATTCCTTCCGTCCCACTTTAGGAGTCTCATTTGAGTTCGGCGTGAGTTTTAAGAGATGTAAAGGAAAGTTGGTGAAAAAATATAGTGGAATGTGAGTCCTACTTTTATCTATTAGTTTTATAATAAAATGTGATTAGAAAAAAGGTTAGTGGAATGTGAGGTCAATTAGCATTTATGAATATTACAACCGAGACTCCTAAAGTGGAACACCTAAAAATGATAAACCGTGACTGCTATAGTGGGACGGGGAAAGAAAATAATTATTTATAATATTATTAGTGTAGAATAAGATATAACCTAAAGTTGCAAAAAAATGAAGTAAACTACTCCCTCCGTCCCGGCTAAGATGACATATTTCTTTGCCAACATGAGATTTTAGGAGTTATTAGTTAAAGTGTTTAACTGGAGAGAGAAAAAGTGGGTATAAGTATTAAATAGAGAGAGAAAGAAAGGTGATTATTTTAATAGGAGTGGGAAAAAGTGGTTGAGTATATTAAATGGAGAGAGAAAGTTTCCAAATAAAGAATAGTATTATCTTAGTTGAGAGTCTTGAGACAAACTAAAAAGGAAAACGTGTCATTTTAAAAGGGACGGGGGAAATAATATTATAGGACTAATCAAAATAAAAAGAAGTAGATCATTTGAAAATGGAGAAAATATACTGAAACTATTTTTTTTTTCTATTTTGTTTTTTTTTGGACGCGGAAAGTTTTATTACAATGGAAATGATCAGTAAAATATCATAAAGTTCTCAAATCATTGAATTGTTCAGAATTTGCAATCAATAATTATTTTGACTTTAATATCCTTAATACTCCATCGTCCCATTAGATATAAAACATATATTTTTCGACACGAGATTTTATGTAGTGTTATTTTATGAATTAATAATAAGAGAATAAAATAAGAAAGATGAAAAAATAGTGATGATGTTATTTTCATTTCAAGAAACATTTCATTTATGGGACAGTGAATATAAATCTTAATCTACCAAGTTATATGTTAGTATTGAACTTTTGAATAGTTGTAAAATTGGAAAATACTAATAATTTGGTTGTAAAATTAAAACAAATCAATAATTTAATTTAAAATTTATATACACAACCAAATTTTAATGAAAGTATAGGGATTTGAGGGCAAATTAACCTCACCGTTTGGTACACGAAATTAGAATTGGATTTGAATTGGATTGAAATTTTACTAAATTGAATTTGAAGGAATTGAATTATGGTGCAATATAATTCCAAATCTATTGTTAGTTAAAAATAATATACTGTGTAGTGTATATAATGTGTGAAGGTGTACGATTTTCTAACTATTTTGAATTTCAATTTTCTATTTTTGAGAATTAATTCAAAGAGAAAAAATCATAGTCTCGGTATACTATATTAGAAAAAATGTGATTATTTATTGAGGGGAGTGATCAATTGCTAACTAATTAGCAATCTCAAATTAAGACTAAATTTTAGTAATTAGATTTGAAGATAAATAATGCCACATGAATTATATTTTTAATTAAGAAAATTAATAAATAAAAGTAGAGGGTATTAATGTCAATTTCCTCTTATTAAAATCATCTTAAAACTTTAAATTTACGTAACTCTCTCGATTTAAATTATTTTTTCGCAAAAAATATATCAAATTAAAGATAATTTTATAAGGATTCCAACGAGATTTCAATTGCATATGTTCCGACGACGTTCGGATGATGAAATTTGATATTTTTTATTTTAGTTTTCGTAAATGTTGATAACCAGATTTTTATCAACAAATACATCAAAAAACCTCAATAAAACCATGTAAAAATCTCAATAAATATGTGTTGATATTTTCTTGTACTAGTGTTGATATTCCTATGTCATATTGTTGATATTTGTAATACACTATGTTGATATAAAAAAAACATTCACGAAAATTATCATATGATAACATAATGACGATATTACCCTTTTGTTGATATTTTGTCTACTATTTATTGAAATTCGTAAGATTTAATCTCATCCATTCATTTAAAAATTTAAGGATGGAGATTTGGTCTTGATTTTGGATTAGGATTCTATAAGCATTAGAATATGACCCTATTTATTGAAATATCTATAATTCCCATATATATGCACAAGCTTCGTATTTATTCATATTACTTCACCACATAAATTTGTAGTATCGTATTGTATGCATCAAAATTCGGTGTTCTTAATTTTGGCTAAGCAAATATGTTACCGTATTAAGCAGTACTTCCTCCGTCCCTTTGTAGTAGACACGTTTCTTTTTTACACGAGATTTAAGAAAAGTTGTGTTAAGTGAGACAAGTAAATGAATAATAAAGTAGAAAAGGAAAAAGGTATAGAGATGAAAAGAGAATAAAGTAAGAGAGAAGAAAAGTTATTGTTTTTTGCCAAAAAAAGGAAACGACTCAGCTACAGTGGAATAACCTAAAAAAGAATACGACTTAGCTACAGAGGGACAGGGATGAAATATATTGTTACTTTTTACTTAATTTTTATAGTTAAATTACTATAAAACACTCTATAATTATATCTAATAATGTTTATTTTCTTAGTTTTATTGTTGAGGTTTCATTATTAACGTAATCTCATTTTAATTGTGTAAAAGTAAGATTGTAATCTTTAATTTGAAATTTGAATTAATATTTTAATTTCTTAAAATTGATATTAAAATATGTAATAATAAAAAGGGGTAACTGCTTTTAAAGTCACCAACTTTCCATAAATTCCAGTTTTTCCCATGAACTTTAAAAAGTTCGTGTAATGTCACGAACTTTATTGTCGGTTGTCATTTTCCCATGTCAGGTTTTCCGGTCTGATTCAAACAGTTCGTTTCCTATTAAGACAATGTCCAAATTTTTTTATCTTACTATTGTTATTTTCGTCTTTGAAATAACTTCGCGTGGGTACCTTGTACGCCTCAATCGGAACTCGGATGAAGAAGTTATGGCCATTTGATGAAGGTTGCGACCTTGTACTATCATAATGGTAATAACTTCTTCATCCGAGTTCCGATTGAGGCGTACAAGGTACCCACGCGAAGCTATTTCAAAGACGAAGATAACGATAGTAACATAAAAAAAAATTGGACATTGTCTTAATAGGAAACGAACATTTTGAATCAGACCAGAAAACCTGACATGGGAAAATGTCAACCGACAATAACGTTCATGACATTACACGAACTTTTTAAAGTTCGTAGAAAAAACCAGAATTCATGGAAAGTTGGTGACTTTAAAAACAAATTGTATAGTCATTCGTATTGTTATTTATTGTGTGCAATTCTAACAAAATTTAGTTGATGTATATATTAATAAAAAATAAAAAAACAATCCAATCAAAAAGTTAATTTTAATTTATGTATATCAATATAAAATAAAATCAGTCTCAACGAAAAATTTGGTGGTGGAATATTATAACCATTTTTGAGATAAATTAGTGTTCACGATAAAAAAAAAAAAAAAAAAAGACATTACATGCGGTGTGCATAACCATGAGATTGTGATCAATTAATAATTAACTAATGATTTAAAATTAAGACAAAATCTTAATTATAAAATTAGGAGATTTAATTATTAAAATAATATTAAGTGAATTATATTTTAAATTTAAAAAATTATTAAAAAAACTCAAAAGAATAATGATGTCAACTTTTATATTATATAGCAGTTAAAATTAATATTTTCTCTTCTCAAAATCATTTTAAAACGTTTAATGTAAGTAACTCTCTCGATTTAAATAATTTTTTTATAAGAAATATATCAAATTAAAGGTAATTTCATAAGGATTTTAACGAGATCTCAATTGTATTTGTTCCGATGATGATTGGATGATGAAATCTTATCATTTTTTATTTCAATTTTCGCATATATTGATAATCAGATTTTATATTAATAAATGCATTAAAAAATTACAATATAATACATATACAATATCAATAAAACTGTGTTGAAATTCTCATGTCACTGTGTTGATATTTGTAATACACTATTTTTGTCACGTCTGCCCTTCTAGGGTTACATAAATGCGGGCGATCGCGACTTAAAAGGGACTTAAATGCAAACGAAGAAAGGACTAGGGTTTCATTAGAGGATTTGACCTACGTATTTAATGAACGGTTAACAACAAGAAAAATCAGAGTAACGCTTTGGCGGTTAAATCCAATGGATAACAACTATCATCATAAATGATCAAAACGACAAGGTTTCAATGTAATCCAAAACATATCATGTCTCTAGGTTCTAAACGGAAATTAATATAGTTTCAAGATCAACCAACGATAAGTAAAACATGTTTCAGCGGAAGCATCAAGACAAGAGTGGAGTCATGTGTGAAGACACAACGACACTCGGAGTTTCAAGACAACCATAGTATTTTAATTAAATTTCTCAACACCACCAACCGCTCGTCGCCAGCTCAACCTGCACATAAGGAAAACACATGCAGGACTGAGTATTTTGAAATACCCAGTGGACTCATGTCGAAAACAAGTTATTTAAAATAGTATTTATCATGCCCTCAATAAGTAATCATCGGGGTTTAGCTTTTAGAAGGGCCCGAGATACTCAAAATAGTTTCCGTTTCAAAAGTCGACTGATCAGTCATTTTCCCATAGACGTTTACCATATTTGCACATACATGACATGGAATGCGGCCGCAAACCAAGTCACTAGACCGGCCAACCCGTACGTTGACACCCAGTCTACCATAGGTGTACACTAATCCAAGTAAGGTTTGCGGCCCTACGAGGATTCGAATTCGATTTAAATAATAGTGGCAAAAGCCACATTAGATAGGCACGTTAAAATCCAAATCACAACATGATAAACACAGTTTCACTTCCATCGATAAAACATTTAGGACATTGTCCTTATTTAAAAGAAAGCCCACCTCGACTGCTCAACTTTCAAGTATTTTCTTCCCTTTGCTATCACGCTTCGTGCGTGAGTTATCACCTTTAGATAATATGTATCACGAATTAGTCTCAATCAACGAACTCGAAATCATGCATGCCCCCAAACGTTCCCTTTTTCCACCGATTTGTTTATATTAACATTCACAACCAAGATATGCTCATCATATCAATTTATTCATACTTCAATGTCAGATCTACCATCACAGCATGGTCACGCATGAGTGTTCTTCGCACAACACACATCATACACACACATAAACGCCGACACACACACATATACACACCGACACACACACACACACACATATACATGCTTCCCTTTCATCAATTGTTCCCCCCCCCCCCCCTTTCACTCGATATATATGCATGAGGGTTCAAGAACACCGATTAATCGGTTAGATGAGAAAAGATAGATCAACGAATATAATCTCACAATTAAATAAATAAAGATTTGAGAAGATATGGGGAGGGGAGTTGGCGTGATTTTTAGGGAGAAATAAGGGGATTTCAAATTTTATGCTCATATGAATTGAATTAATTTCAACGGAGTGAAATATCACGGAGCAGAATAAAATAATAAATCCCACCAGTAAATAGGGAATAGGCGATTTTTGCCTATTAAATATGTGAAGGATTTATTTAGATTTTCACAGAGAGCAAGATATCACGGAGCAGAATAAAAATAATAATCCCCTCAATAAAAATAGGGAAGTAGGCACTTTTTTCAAGCTCTTCCACAAGGAATAAATTCCAAATCCTAATTTTGAATAGGATATGACAAGATTTGCTAGGATATTTGAATTTATTCATGGAAGAGAATAAATAAGGGGTCAAATAATATAATAAAATAATTCCTTCTCCCCATAAATAGGAGATTTTCGAAATCTCCATGGTATAAAGAATAGGGGTTGAAAATCTCATGGAGAAAATAAAGAATAATTGGGTCTTGAATTTAATTTGGATAAATATCCCAAGCAATTAATTAAATCCAGAAAAATAGAATTCTTCTCCAATAATAATGGTGGTCGAAAATTCCGAGAATATAGGTAAGATAATTATTGATAAACCTATTAAATCTCACTCACCCTTAGAATATTTCACCATAATCAAATTCACCCTGCACCAACAATTCCATCAACCACGTCACATATTCAACGATATTGACTATTCGAACCGAACCTCAACTCCAATTCAAAATTAGGTCACAAGGAATTCATGCAATTTAATCACACATCATTTAATTCACATACTTCACGGCATTAAAAGCATTTAATGCAAAAATTTTATGGCTCGAAAATTAGGGTTCAAAAGTGAGGCGTTACAATCTTAATATGAAAAACCCGTGGAAATTATTATGTCTACTATGTATTGAAATTCCTGAGTCTTGATTTCATCCACTCATTTTAAGATCTAATAGTGTGAAATTGGTCTTAGTTGTGGATTGGATACTATATGGATTTTAACTTGACCTTTGTGTATACGGTATATATATGAGAATTCTATATATAATCCCAAAAATCTGAGAATTCTATATATAATCCCAAAAATCTGGGATAGTTCCATAATACATGAGATTGCCTTTTTTCTTTCTAAATTTTTTATGATTCCAGCTAGAAGTAGGGCTCTTGTATATACTTTCAGTTAGCAAAATAATATTGGTTGGACATATCAAATAAGATTGTCATGTGGTATACTTTGACCCTGAATATTTACTAGAATTCAAATTGTAAAATTGGAATGGGATATCTATATTTCATAGTACCGAACATTAGATTTGAAATTGAAGACTTCATATCCAATTCTGCAGGCACAATTGCACAATTTCCATGATACTGAATAGTGGCTTATTACTTCACATAATGAAACCATTTCATAGTAAATAATAGTCTTATTATTTTGGTAATTACCAAGAGTATCTATCGGCGGGCTCAGTAACTAATCTCATTACTAATTTGTAGGCACAATAAAAGATGGGACAATTAGCCCAAAAATTTAAAGCTGCTTCATACTTAAGGCAGAGAACTTAGACCATTTAATCAAGAATGGAGAAGTCAATAATACTCGAATTTGTTTCTTTAAAAAATGAAAATATGCATAGGTCTTTCACATAATTTGGTTAGTAGTTAGGTGGTAAGTACTTTTAAGTGGCAGGCAAAGAGAGTTGAGCTGTCTATCTCCAAAACAGAGTTTCTTTAAATATGTATATCTTCATTTGAGGAGTTTCTTTAATTCAAATTAATGACACCTACACAGCTTGTTAATTACTCAACTTTTCCTTATATCAGACTACATGTAGAGACAAAGTCTGGGTAGGTGTTGAAGGAGAAGGAGCAAGTGAGAAGAGATCCAGATCTTTAAATGGCTTCCAAGATCTTACTCATTCTTGTCTTTATTTTCGATCTTATTGCTTTTGGTTTGGCCGTTGCTGCTGAGCAGAGAAGAAGCACCGTAAGATTCCTTCTCCCCTTTCTCTTTTTATTTTTTTTATTTTTTTTTCAAATTTGTTTTTTGCTCCATTATTCTTTACGCTAATTCCGCAATGGTTTCTAATTCTCTGATTCTCGCGACTTTATTCATAAATTGTTTGACCGACCTGTTAATTAAGTTGGGGTCTTTTTCCAGAAAATTTGAAATCAAATAGTACTATGTTAACTTTTCACCAGTTTAAATTGGTTAATGCTTCATAAATTAATTAATATTGGTAGAGTTGTTCAGTTTGCTAGATTGTATCTACGGATTAAATATTCAGTGTATTTGGTTCATTAGATTTAATCCTACAGTTAAATCCTTCACGTGATAATTAGACATAACTAACTCCTTCCAAATAAAATAATCTCACAACTTATGTCTATATTATATTTGGGAAATTGGTCTCTAAAACCATGAACTTTGCCCAAAATTTGGTATTTCCCATGAACTTTGAAATTGGTATATAATATCACGAACTTTGCATTTTGTTTGGTATTTCCCACAGCATGTTTATTACTATATTTGGCTAACTTACGAGGCTTTTATCATACTTGACACAATTAAATCAACGTGGTTTTCAACTTGACTTTTTATGCTACATGTTATGAACTTAAAAAGTGGTTTCAAATATTATAAAACATATCACGGTTGCCTATATTAAATAAGATTTTGATGAAAATATCTTATTTGAGTGAGTTTGGGAAATACCAAACAAAATGCAAAGTTCGTGATATTATATATCAATTTCAAAGTTCATGGGAAATACCAAATTTTGGGCAAAGTTCATGGTTTTAGAGACCAATTTCCCATTATATTTTGGTACGGTGAAGTTGAGGATGATATAAGTTTACATCAATTTCAATTGAAGAAATAAAATGTGAAAAGACATGTATCTAGATGATTAGTTAAAATGGCTTATCTGTTCAAAACTATAGTATGAATTCATCTCTTTATTCAATATGCCATGTTTCATACCGTTTGGTGAAATTAAAATGAAATCCAAACACTGTAACTTGAGCTTCATGAATTTGTCTGAAAACTGAAGAGGATAAACTATGGATGGCTACTCATTGCATGCATATATTGTCTCTTGAGTTGACAGGCAACAACGACGAGTGATGGTGAGGATAACTACAGATACTGTGTTTACAGCTCAGACATTGCAACTGGTTATGGTGTTGGTGCATTTCTATTACTGATGGCAAGCCAAGTGATTATAATGGCTGCAAGTAGATGCTTCTGCTGTGGGAATCCATTGAAACCCGGAGGCTCGAGGGCTTGTGCTCTTCTTCTTTTCATCTTCTGCTGGTACACACTCATTGTAGTATTCCTGATTAAAAATAAAATAAGTAAGAGTTATTGAGATTGGAGTATTGGTAATGCAGGGTTACATTTCTGATTGCTGAGGCTTGCCTTCTTGCTGGTTCCGTGAGAAATGCTTACCACACCAAGTACAGGAGATTCTTCTTCGATAATGAGCCCTCTTGCGAGACTGTGAGGAAGGGAGTTTTCGCTGCAGGAGCGGCTTTCACTCTATTCACCGCCATCGTCTCTGAATTTTACTATGTTAGTTATTCCAAGTCAAGGGGAGGTCACGGAGGAGACGCTGCAATCGGCATGGCAGCCTTTAAGTGAGGAGCTGAAATGGTGGATCACATTTTGTGGAGTTATGCATCTCGATATGGGATTATTTAGTTTAGCTGTGCTACATAGTATATGCAACATTGCTATTGTTTTGTTCAAACGTGCATAATCTTTTCTTCTTCTGTGTTGATATACTGTTTGCCCTTCCTTCTATACGTTAATCACAAACAAGAGAGTGATGTTTCTTTTTCTTTGTGCCCAAGAACAAAAGAATAACAACTCAAGAAATAAATGTGGTAATTTGGTTATTGCCACAGGCCAATCATTCTCTCCCCTGCCACGTCAGCAACACTAAAAAATCCACCTGTCACATCAGATTTAGGCCAGTGCATAGGCCAGCCGCAATAAAAATAATTCAAAATATACTACATTTACGGAATTAAAATTACGATTAAATTACGGAATTAAATTTACGACACATATACGGGAAAATTCATTAATTGCATTTTAAAAAGTTACATGGATAAAAAAAAAATTACATGCATAATAAAGAAAAAAAAACTATCGCCGTGCAATCCTCCGTGCCCACAACTCTTCAATTATATCATTTTGGAGTTGAATATGAGCATCCACTTGGCGCATGTTGGCGAATTCCTGAAGGCGGCCGGCTTCATCGAGAGGTACCCCACGTCGTACACTAGGGGTGGCCGTTCCATGGCTTGGACCGGCTTCATCGTCACTGATCCAACTAGTCAGTTGTACGCCTTCGTCTTCGACGATCATGTTGTGAAGGATAATGCGGGCGTACATTATCTGGGAAACGCATCCGACATCCCACAAACGCGTTGGACCCTTAATTGCCGCCCATCGAGACCGGAGCACACCAAATGCGCGCTCCACGTCCTTGCGCGCCGACTCCCGTCGTTGCGCAAAGTAGGCCTTCTTTTCATCACTTGTTTGTCGGATCGTCTTCACAAAGACCGGCCACCGAGGGTATATCCCATCCGCCAAGTAGTAGCCCATATCATGCCGGTTGCCGTTGGCCACAAATGAGACGGCCGGACCGACGCCCTGGCACTTCTCGTTGAAGAGGGGAGACGAGTTCAGGACGTTGAGGTCGTTGTTCGACCCGGCTACCCCAAAATACGCATGCCAGATCCACAGCCGGTAATCAGCTACGGCCTCGAGGATTATCGTGGGGTTCTTTGACTTGTAAGCCGGTCGTGTAGGCCCCCTTCCGATGTGGAGGTACTCATCCCACATGTCTGCTCCCGCGCCTCCGTAGGCAATCTCGGGACTGGCCTGGCCGCCGTGCACTTTTGAATAGGGGTGTGGCCGGGTCGCGCCTGCCAGCCGCATCGTGCCTGAAGCGGAAACACGGATATTGACGCTCTAATGCCCCAACGATGCGCATAAACAACTCCCTGCGCATTCTAAAACGCCGCCAGAACATGTTGGCGGGAAACTGCGGGTTCTTCGTCGTACAGCCGCTGATGTGCGGCTACGTGATCCCGATCAATCACTGCTCGGTGGTGGACAACTCGTGGAGGGCGAGGTATCGCCTGCTGTTCCACCATACGCATGTACCGCTCCATCTCGCGGTTCATGTAGGCATTCATAGCCTCGTTCATCCTCCGTTCGTACTCCTCAAGCATCCCCACCACTACCACCACTACCACCACCACTACCACCACCGCTACCACCCGCGTTACTCATCGCGCGATGATACTCTTGTACAGAAATTTAGAGAGAGAGAAAACTCGTTAAAACAAGTGGTGCAAATGAAAATGAAACGAAAATCGCGTTTATATAGGTTTGAAAAAAAAAAAAAAAAAAAACAAAAATCGGCGCTGGCCGATCGGGCAGCTACAATGGCGGCTAGCCGATCGGCTAGCGCATCGGCCAGCGCCCACCAATCAGCCAGCCCACGTCGATCGGCTGGCCGGTTTACCGCTGGCCGCCTACAATGGTTCGGCTAGCCGACCGGCCAGCGCGAAGAATCGGCTAGTCGGTCGCTAGCCGACCATTGCGGATGCTCTTAGGAATCCCTTCATCCCATTAGGGAATTTTAAATTTCAACTACAAACACTTGCAATAAGTCCGCCCCAAACCACAACTTAATTATTCCACCATTTTAAATACTTTTGTTATTTTAATTATCGATAAAAAAATAAGATTGACTAAAATATGAAAAAGGTACGAGAACAATTGAGGTATATAAAGATAGAATTATGTATTAAAATTGAAAATAAAAATATTATATATCGATATTTTGTAAAAAAGTTAAATATACAAATATATAGAGAAAAAAAACCTGTACATCTTCTCTTATTGAAAAGAAAAATGCACATCTTCTTCCCCACAGATTGGGTGAGCAAAAAAATCGAAATTGAATATCCGAAATGAACTAAACCGAAAGTTTGAAATTCGGTTCGATTTTTTCAGTTTTTCGGTTCAGTTTGGTTCGGGTGGAAAAAAAAAACCAAAAAACCGAATTATATTGTAAATATAATATTATATATATTTATTATATTAACTTAGTATATTATATCGTAGGGGAGTGATCAATTGCTAACTAATTAGCAATCCCTAACTAAGACTAAATCTTAGCCATTAGATTAGAAGATCTAGTGGTTGAAATAATGCCACATGGATTATATTTTTAATTAAGAAAATTAATAAATAAAATTAGAGGATATTAATGTCTATTCACTCTCATTAAACTCATCTTAAAACTTTAAATTTACGTAACTCTCTCGATTTAAATTATTTTTTCGCAAAAAAATATCAAATTAAAGATAATTTTATAAGGATTCCAACGAGATCTTAATGACATATGTTCCGACGACGTTCAGATGATGAAATTTGATATTTTTTATTTTAGTTTTCGTAAATGTTGATAACTAGATTTTTATCAATAAATACATCAAAAAATCTCAATAAAACCATGTAAAAATCTCAATAAATATGTGTTGATATTTTCTTGTACTAGTGTTGCTATTCTTATGTCATATTGTTGATATTTGTAATACACTATGTTGATATAAAAAAGCATTCATGAAAATTATCATATGATAACATAATGGCGATATTACCCTTTTGTTGATATTCTGTCTACTATATATTGAGATTCGTATGATTTAATCTCATCCACTCATTTTAAAATCTAAGGGTGGAGATTTGGTCTTGATTTTAGATTAGGGTGCTATAAGCATTAGAATATGACCAATATATCATATATATAAAATATATATTCTTTTAATATACTTTTATATAATACTCCCTCCGTCCCCGATTAAGAGTCAACCTTTTCCATTTCGGTCCGTCCCCAATCAAGAATCACACTTCATTTTTACCATAAATGGTAAGTAGGTCTCACATTCCACTAACTCACTTCACTCACATTTTATTATAAAACCAATATAAAAATGCGGGTCCCACATTCCACTAACTTTTTCAACCAACTTTTCTTTACATTTCTTAAAATCTGTGCCCGGTCAAAGTGTGACTCTTAATCGGGGACGGAGGGAGTATGTATTATATATATTCTATTAATTTTATATTATATATTTATATTCTATTATAGTATATATAAAAAAATAAAATAAATTATATACATATATATATATTAATATATACTATTTTTTCCGGTTTTTGCCTTTTTTTTTAATTTTAGTTTTTTCGGTTTGATTCGGTTTTTTAAGTTCGGTTTTCGGTTTTTCGGTTCGGTTCGGTTTCTATTTTAGCCTAAATTCGGTTTTTTCGGGTTCGGTTCGGTTTTTCGCCCTAATGCACACCCCTACACAAGAACAACAATAAAACATTAGTTTGATATTGTTCGCTTTGGGTCTAGCTCGCACGGATTTATTTTTTGGTCACTCCCAAAAGGCCTCAAACTAATTGGGGTTGGACATGAATTATATACACCTTCCAACTTTGACATACTTTTTTGCTTGGTTTTAGAGAGTGATCTTGCATGCTTTTGATCACATTTCGTCTATTATCGGATATGATTATGACTACTTCTCTATTATTTTGGTATTTGACTATTTTGTGAAGAATGTGTAGAAAAATGTGCAAAACAAGCGGATGTGCAATAGCCTTAGTTCGAGGCAGTTTTTCTGGAGATTTCAAAGTCCAATCAGCCCCTAATTCATACCATTCTCTTCGTCTTCGAAAGAGCTTCACGTGGGTATCTTGCACGTCTCAATTGGAGTCCCGTAAAAGAAGTTAGGGCCATTAGACGAACACTGCCCAGTCCAGTGAAAACGCCCGACTTAGGGAAGAAAACGCCCGGTTTGAGAAGAAATTGCCCGGGGACAGACTAAACGCCCGGTTTGAGAAGAAAACGCCCGGGCACGACGCCCGGGCTGGTGTTTTGGTTTATATATATGTGCAGCGCCTAGGGTTCACGGATTCAGGCCCATCCGCCTCCTACGCCATTCTTCCGCCTCCAAACATCCATATACACCAATTTTCTCCAAGAGCAAGAGGAGGGGCGATTGAGAAGAGTTCAACCATCAAGATGAAGGATTCTCAGCCCCCAATTCATCTCCGGGGCATTTAGTATCAATTTACTTGTGTTTTCCATGTTTTCTACCGATGATTTTGTTGAATTCTTGTTAAACATGAGTAGCTAGATACATTTGTGGAGCTTTGGGTGAAGATTACTTTGAATATGTTTTGATTTAATTGAATTGAACCTTCGCCTAACTCTTGTGGTTATTTTGCTTGTTTTTGTGCTTTTATTGTTCTTTTGTTTGGCCAACTTTAGAACCATGTCCATTTAACTAGATTAATCGAGAGATAGCTAGTTTTATGTGGTAAAAGGAATGAGTACAACACATGGTTTATCTACACTCGAGAGAGGGGACCCTATGTGAGGGGCTTGAGTCTTAGGAACTTAAGGAATTAGAATCTAATCTATTGGAAGAAGACTTTGATAGTTAGAATCTAATCAACTGGGTAGGTGCACTCGAGAGAGGGTTTATCCTATGGTAGCGACTTTCCTAATAATCCTAGAGACACAAATAGGTGAATCGATCTTTTAATGTTATGCTTGGCTCATATAGTTATCTTGTCATTCCCGCGCCTTTACATTCATTGGATTAGTTACCCGTTTGAATGCATCTTTACATTGTTACAATATACGAGAGTTGATTAACAAATGTGTGATTTGGGAGTGGACAACACCTTAATCAATATCATCCGAGAGGAGTGAGGTTTTGTGTGAGGATATAAATCTTAGGAGTCTTTTGGAGTTGTGTGCTTACACTATAAGGAGACTTTGGGCCTAGCATGCAACCTACAAGTCATGTGCATTCGAGAGAAGGCATGATCTTACCTTCGTGATAGCTTAGTAACTCTTGAGACCCCAGTCGGCATAGCTCGAAGATTGATTTAGAGGTTTAGTGAGATTAATCAAGACTATAACATTGTAGTTAGATCCCAAAGCTCTACTCTTTCTCCACTTTCTCTTCAATTCACTCATCTTCATTTTATTTACTTTGTTTTGATTCATTGTTCTTAGGATTTAGATACAAAGACCCAATCTTCGGTTGTCTAAATAGCGAATGATCTTGATTCGAGGTACTTAAGCACTTAATTAGTCTCTGTGGATACGATACTCTTGACTTGCCTATACTACGATAGCCCCGTACACTTGCGGGTATTTCTCATGTTAAAATAATCCGAGTCAAACTTCCCTCAAATTTCCGATATGAGATAGGTTTGTAGTCAACAAACCTCCCCCTCAAACCGAGACTACATCGAGACACATATATTACGGGCCCGACTCAGACTGATCGTCGGCCCTACTCGAACTTGGGTCTCTCAGACCAAACCCGACGCCAACCTGGCTCTGATACCACTTGTCAGGATTGTCGGCATCGGCAAACATTAGTTTGATATTATCCGCTTTAGGTCTAGCCCACAAGGATTTGTTTTTGAGTCACTCCCAAAAGGTCTCAAACTAATTGGGGCTGGACAGAAATTATATACACCTTCTAACTTCCCTCAGATTTCCGATGTGGGATAGGTTTGTAGTCAACATCAGGGGCAGATCTAGCTATATGCTAGAAGGGGCATTTGCCCCTCTCCAATTACCCCACTTCTATATAAAGTATGTATTATAAAATTTATTTGTTCTATTTTGTCATTAAATGCCCCTGCTGGAACTCTTCAATTTTTACTTATGTAATATTTTGCCCCCGTCGGTATAAATTTCTGGCTCTGCCCCTGGTCAACATATTCCTTACCTCTGACTCTCAGTAATTGACACCGTTTGACTTGACACGGGTTTTATGAAATATAGAAGAAAGTGGATGAAAAAAGTTGGTTCCTTACTGGAATATGAGTTCTAATTTTATATACTCTTTCTGTCCCTAGAATTATGTTATATTTCTTTTTCCGTCCGTTCCATACAAGTAGTCCATATCTATTTATGGAAAAAAATTTCTCCTTCTTTTTCCTTTATTATGTATGGGCCCCACAATCCACTATACAATTTCAACTACTTTCTCTCCTTCTCTCTTACTTTACCAATTACACGTTTAAACTCGTGCCGACCCCAAATGACCTATTTCCATGGGACGGAGGTAGTATTAATTTTATAATAAAATGTGAGTGAAATGGGCTAGAAGAATATGGGGTCCGTTACCAAAAGTAGTAAAAAATAAGGGTTTTAATTAATTGAGGATGGACGAAAAAGGAAAGTGATGTCATATAATGGGGAACTAAGGGAGTACTAAAATATGGGAAATTACGCAATATCAATTTCCAAATAATTTTTTACTCCCTCCGATCCATAGTAATAGAGTCATTTTGCCATTTTGGCGCGTTCCATAGTAATAAAGTCATTTCTCTTTTTGGTAAAAGTCAACACATTTTTGCACACCTACTTTACTCTCTCTTACTTTTTTCTTTCTTCATCTCTCTACCTTTTTCATTTTCCACTTTATTCTCCATTTACTTAAATCACATAACAATATTTTTCTTAATCTCCGTGCCAAAAATAAACGCATCAATTACTATGGAACGGAAAGAGTAGTATTTTACCACCACTCCAGGTCACAAAATATAATGTTCGTATTAAGTGCATCCACAACAACATTCCTTAATTTATGTCATTATTTAATTATTTATGGCTTCACACTACTTTTAACATTTAATTCCATTCCTCAACTATTCATGGATCACACTATTTATTTCTTTAATTTAAAAATACATTTAATAAAAATTATTTCTTTAATAAAACTTCATTAAAAAATTCAAAAATTACATGACAATTCCTAAAAATTGAAAGTTACATAATTTAAATCCTAAAAACAAAAAATTACTTAATTTAAATCTTAAAAAATAGAAATGAGATAATTTATCCTAAAAATGAAAATTATATAATCACTACACCATTAAATTTACTCATATGGCAGTGGCGGCGGCGGTGGAGGACACGGCATGATCCGGTCCTAATTGACGTTGGGGGGATTCAATCAATAATACGCCATGTGCTCATTCTTGTTGCAGATTTATTTGGCCAGTGTCTGCCGCAATTGCGTAGGTTAAATATCCGAATAAGACATTCGGATTAGAAGGTGGGGGAAGGGGAGCCGCTTGGGTCTGTCCTCATTTGCGGTTAGCTTTTGCCGCCTTCGTCCCAATTGGACGACGTCGGAACCATCCAAATTAGCTCCCGTGAGATGGCTTGTGACCTCGTCCTTGTCGGGGTCTACTTGCGACCTCGACCGTTTGGAGGTAACGAGGATTGAGCGTCACCCACCCACTTATCCAAATTTTGAACTTTAATAGTGACAAATTTGAAGGCTCTTTGGGTGTCTTCTTGGAAGATAAGCATGACCAAAGCCATAACGTCGGCTACGCTCCGCGTCATTTCATTGATGTAGATATCACTGAATTTTTCTATCTTCTGATACGCTCGAATTTTGCACTGTTTTAAGGCCATTATTTGGTCCGTTTTAAGTGTCAAAGTTGCATTACATGTCCATTATTTACATATTTGATCTATTTTGGTATTTTGACGTGTTTTGTGAGAAATTTGCAAAATAGAGCCTAAAAAAATAGCAAAAAGTCAAAGATGGAAATCTGGAGTACTCGATGCATCTAGCGGTCCACTACACCTACTCCAGCAACCGCTGACAGCCATCGACTGCTGCCCCTGTAGCGGGCCACTTCGGAAAATAGAGCCGAAAAGATGAGCACGCCTAGCAAACGTTGATTTAGATCCAATAGCTACAGATTGATTGCCAGCGACCATTGAAACAAGTGCAGTGATCGCTATTCGAGATTGGTTGAAGGTGGGTCCTTGTTGACTTTTTGTTTTTTATTTTTGTTTTGGTTTATTTTTATGTTGATAATGACATTTGGGTGTAATTTTAGTGAATAATGGGTAAAATTTTATGTCCAAATATGAAAAATTCTAAATGTGACTATAAATGTGGGACGAGACTTTTATGGCAAAATGTGACTATAAACCTGGGACGGAGGAAGTATATACTCCCTCCGTCCCAAAAAAGTTGAGTCGTATTCCTTTTTAGTCCGTCCCAACAAAGTTGAGTCATTTCCTTTTTTAACAAAAGACAAAACATCTAATCACTCTTTTTTTATTCCATCATTTACTTTACTCTCTCTTATCTTTCCTACTTTTTTCATCTCTCCTATTTATTTAATATAAATTCTTAACTTCCGTGCCCAAAAGTTTTGTCTCAACTTTTATGGGACGGACGGAGTACATCAAGATATAATAAGATATAAAATGTTAGTATTAAGCAAGTTTATTAGTCAACCACAAGCTATAGTTGTATAGTGATTAGTTAGTTGATGCGCACAACTTTATGACTCCACAGGCTGGCCTACTCTACGTTTTCGCATGTTAACAATAATTTAATTTAATTTAAAATTGGGTATCCTTCATCAACGTTAAACCCCTCCCTTTCTCCGATCCACTCCCCAATCACACACTATCTCTCTCTTTCTGCACAAACTTAGAGAGAGAGAGGGAGGTTTATGATTCGATGAGCAGGAGCAGGGCCCCGGAAGAAGAAGAAGAAGAGGAACGCTTCCATGACTCGCTCGACCGTCTCCTCTCTTTTTCCAACACTTCCGACGATTATAATTCCAATCACTACGACGTTTGGATCTCCCACCCCGCCTCTGTCCAGGAACGCCGCATCCACCTTCTCACCCAGCTTGGCCTCTATCTCCCCTCGCTTTCCTTCTACCACGATACCTTCAACTCCTTTGTTAGTCATGACGCTTCGACCAATTTGGAGAGATCGGCCAGCAGCAATCGATCGTCGCTGAGCAATTCAGTTTCTCCCCCAAACTTTAAAATTAGAAATGATTATAACTGTAATGAGACTTCGAGTCCCAAGAGTGGGGAGTTGGATGGGTCGGTTGATGCGAATGCCATGTGTATGATTAAAAATCTTGACAATGGAAAGGAATTTGTGGTGAAGGAGGTGAAGGAAGATGGCAGTTGGAAGAAGATCAAGGAATTGGGGACGGGTCGCCACTTGACCATGGAGGAGTTCTCGTCCGAGATGTGTGTTGGGACTTCGCCAATCGTACAAGAATTGATGAGGAGACAGAATGTTGAGGATGGGAACAAACAAGGGTCAGACCTACATTCTGATGGGACCTTCGGCTCTGCACCTAAGTCGAACAAGAGGGGGAGTTGGTTGAAAAGTGTAAAGAATGTGGCGATTTCTGTTACTGGACATAAGGATCGACGTAGGAGTGATGAGAGAGACACGTCATCTGAGAAGGGTGGGAGGAGGTCAAGCTCTGCCACGGATGATAGCCCAGAAAAAGTTCGAGTTAGGCAGTATGGGAAGTCAGTTAAAGAGCTTACGGCTATGTACAAGAGCCAGGAGATACAGGCTCATAGTGGTTCAGTTTGGGCTATTAAGTTTAGCTTGGATGGGCGATATTTGGCTAGTGCTGGCGAGGACTGTGTGATTCATGTTTGGCAAGTTGTGGAAACAGAAAGGAAGGGAGATTTCCTATTTGACAAATTGGAAGATGGGAATTTCAATCTTCTGCTTCTAGCCAATGGATCTCCAGAGCCATCATCTTTATCACCGAATTTAGAAGGTCAATTCGAGAAGAAAAGAAGAGGGAGGTCGTCTGTAACTAGGAAATCCTTGAGTCTTGAGCAGATATTTGTGCCTGAGACAGTGTTTTCCCTCTTGGAGAAACCTATATGTTCATTTCAAGGACATTTAGATGATGTACTGGACCTGTCATGGTCGAAATCTCAGGTCAGTTAGCATTCCTTCATTTTATATACTCCAGTATTTATTTTATGTTGCTTATCTACACTCCTAGAATTCTGATTAATGCATCTTTTTAAAAGTTTTTCTGGCACGTCGAGACTACTGAATATTACTGGATTGGATTAATTAATGGTCGTAATATACTGTTTGTCACGTTAAGAGCGAGTTTATTTCATAAGTTACCTGTTACCACCATAAGAATTAAAAAATATATTTATAGCGAGGGATATCTAATACACTATATGCTTCTTTCTTATGAAAAAGTAAAATATGGAAGGGAAGGAAATATATTGTTTGGGTATTTACCCAAGAAGGTAATGTCTTTTATGTCTTAGCATACTAAACCGTAGACATATTGTTAATGTTGTGTCTCTGGTACTAAACCATTGTATTCTTCTGCTTTATGTCTAGCAAATTTACCTTACAGTGTACAACTTCATATATTTTGAGAAAATTGCTACATCTCTTCAATGAAGTTGCCTATGATGTGGTATCTAATACTGTCTGACAGCTCCTACCAGAACAAGATAAAGAAGCACAAGCAATAGAAGAATGAGAGTTCAATTAAATTAGACGTGCTTACTGTCATTTTTCTAATGGTATAGTCTTGACGAATTTGGATTTGACAACATTTACCTTGGTTGCACTTGTGACGAGTTTGTAGGAAGTGTTAAATCGGACTGCTTCCTGCATATGACCAAATGAGTATGAAATTTGATGTAAAAGATACATGGGCGATTTCTTATGCAATTAGAGTAATTGATGGAGTCGTGCTTCTTAATTTATTAAAAGACTGGAAAACCCTCTCCTTTATTTATGACAACTGTTGTGATCCATAATTTTTCTAAATTACTGAAACAAGTACTTTGGATGCCATCCTTTTTAAGGAACTTTTTTTTTTGGTAATGTTCATTTTCTAAAATTTGTTATTTGTTTTAATTTGAATCTAGCTCCATAAAGTCATACTCTTCTTTGTCATTCCCAGCAATTGCTTTCAGCTTCAATGGATAAAACGGTGCGGCTATGGGATTTAACTAGCAAATCATGTTTAAAGATCTTCTCACACAGTGACTATGGTAAATTGCTCGATCACTTACTTTACTTTGTTCATGGAATTCCTTGTCTAGCATTTAGAAAGATGACTACCCTTTTGGTGTGTTGGTTGGGAACTGCTGTTGTCTACTATCTCAGAACTGCTGTAGAAGATGGCAGTTGGGACTTGGGATGAGTTTTTCTCCGGCGCAATGTTAAATGTATGTTCTACAAAGAAAATTTCAGGGAAGAAAGACATTTGAGAAAGAAGGAACTAGGGAGAGATATTTTCAGGAAGGAATCAATGAATTTTATGTTGAATCATACTACCTCCGTTTTTGAAAAATAGAAACTTTTGAAACAGTACAAGTTTTAATGCATAATTGGTAAAGTAAGGGAGAGAGAGAAAGAAAAAGTGATTGAAGTATTGTTAGTGGAGAATGAGTCCCACTTCATTAAAGAGCAAACAGTTTTCCTAAAATAGAAAGTATAGAAAATTTTCTATTTTTTAGGGACTGGTCAAAATGGAAATAGTTTCTATTTTTAAAAGACAGGTATTTCATGATCATTTAAAAGGTTGAGATAATGCTGAGGATTTACTCTGAGGTGGTTGTTTTAGGAACTTAGACTTCTTTGGAAAAATGAGCATAGATATGTATTGATCATATGATGTAACTTGTAAGGTTATATGTGACAACTATGTTCCATTTACATTAACATTTTGTGTGTGGCATACTCATTTTGTGAAATGGTGATTTGATTTGATAGGCTGATTGGCTAATAAATGCAAGAAATCATATGTGTCCTTGTTGAATCGTCTTCATGGCTTGATAGTTATGAAGTTAGGGTGTAACATAGTTGCGTGGTATTTTCACTTGATAATGTAGATTGCGACTGAGTTTGGATTGTTATGCTAATAAAGCTCAGGTACGGCACATAGGGAGTATTTCTAGTGGTTGATGGTTTAAGTTTCCTGTCCATTGATTGAAGAAATAATTACTTGTTGACCTGGTTAGCATCTAGATTGCTTAGTCTACTGCTTATTAAGGTTTAATATTTTGCATCGTAGTCAGATACTTGTATTGATATTGTAAAAGTTCCTTTCGATATATCTTTATCTATTGATATGTTTTCTAAATTTTCCATGATTCAGTAACATGCATCCAGTTTAATCCAGTTGATGATAGATACTTCATCAGTGGATCCTTAGATGCTAAGGTGCGTATCTGGAGCATTCCAAATCGCCAAGTCGTTGATTGGAATGATTTGCATGAAATGGTCACTGCAGCTTGTTACACACCTGATGGAAAGGTGAGACACAAATTGCATGTTGACAAGACAGGCTTAATTTTTTCAATTTATTGGGGGAAAACTCCTTGAACCAGTAGAATGTTCTCAACGATATATTTGTGAAACTTTAATAGGGCGCACTTGTTGGTTCATACAAGGGTAGCTGTCGCTTATACAACATATCAGGTAAGACATTTTCTTTAGAAATTTGAGCTTCTGCTGTCAATTATGGTTAAATTTTATGCTTGCCACATTTCTTTCCAGAAAATAAGTTGCTGGAGAAAAGCCAGATCAATCTTCAGAATAAGAAGAAGAAGAAGTCTCATCATAAGAAAATAACTGGGTTCCAGGTAAAAACCACTTCATATCACACCCATACAACCAATTACCTAGTTAATGCTACCTATCTTATGTAGGCTGGTTGTTGAGTCTCAGCTCATCATATCTAATTTATGGTATCAGATGATGTTTTTTTTTTTTTATGTTGTCCTTGATTTTAAAAATTTGAATTTTCTTCGGATTAATGAATGCTGCTAGTTTTTTTTATTGCACAGTTTGCACCAGGAAGTACATCCGAGTTCATTGTCACATCGGCTGATTCCCGAGTTCGAGTTATAAATGGTGTCGACCTGGTTCACAAGTTCAAAGGTACATTTTTTGTTTTAACTAATGCATTTATTGACCATCATGGGGTGAGAAACACTGAAACTCGTTGGCTTTTAAGTTAAGCTGGAGATAGCTAATTTGTGACACAACTCATATCCTTTGTGCCTTGAACTAGTAGATCTGATCTTTCCTTAGGGAAAATACAGATGTAAGATGAGAATTTTTGGGCAGAGGGTGGGGGGCATTCATCTGTCATTCCCAATGAAGTTTGCATTTCTGAACTCAATATTATTGGTCTTATCTAGATTGATAACAATATTAGACCTTAGAATCTTGATTGCACACTTATACAGTGCATTATTTGGAAGGCTACTCATAGGAAGCAATATTTTGTAATGTGGTTATTAGCTTTATGGTTGATACTAGGGAATCTAAACATTGATGACACAATCTAGTTGGCTCATATGTCTTACTTTTCTAGCTCTTTTTGTGTCATTTTGTCTCTTTCGAGAACTGAAGGAAACACAGTTTCGTGCTCTTTGTAATGTCTAGGGAATGCAGTATTAAAATCATGTTGGACCCCAGATTGCAACTTATGTAAGAATAGGCTGATGAGTACTTAATGCTGGCCTTATAAGAACTCATTAAGCAAATAGATGTGGAATATGGTTTATTCATCATTAGTTTGATATCGAAACTAAAATACAAAATCATATAATCCATTTAAGTATACTTATAAATCAAGTTATGTTGAATTTTGTGGAGGCTGATAAGTACTTTTAGTGTAATACACTGAATTGCAACTTGTGAGTTAACATAGTGGCCTTGTGGTACGGTATCACTCTCATTGGCGTGTTACATTTCAGTTTTATATCATGATGCAATTGTATGTGGCTCAAACTCGTATAGCCCATGTATTATGGTCGCTCTTTGACAGGGTTCCATAACACAAACAGCCAAATTTCGGCCTCCCTTACTTCTGATGGAAAATATGTGGTCACGGCCAGTGAAGATTCGTATGTTTATGTTTGGAGACACGAGGGTGAATACCGACCTAACAGAAGTAAAGGTGTTAAGGTGACCAGAGCTTACGAGCTTTTTCACTGTCAAGATGTATCGGCAGCAATCCCTTGGCCTGGCCTGGCCATGTCTGACACATGGAGCCTCCAAGATACTTGTGGCAGAGTACCAAATGGCACGGATGGTTGTTCTGAGGTCTTAAACGAGTATCATCTGACTACGCCAGTTGGTGAAACCAATGGCGGTGAAGGGTGGCCCTTACCATCAGGGTGCAGTAACAGCCCACTCAATGGATCTCTATCCAATGGAGAAAACAGTCACATATTCGATAGAATCTCAATGACGTTGCCGGAGGAGAAACTCGTGTCAGCTACTAAGAACTGTAGCCCACGTGTAGGTGTGGACTTCTCGAATGGGTTCCACCAGAACAGGTCGGCGTTGGGTATGGTGATAGTAACTGCAGGCCTTAGAGGAGAAATCAAGACATTCCAGAATTTTGGATTGCCGGTTCGAATTTAGGCGCGGGAGTGGAGTTTGAAAATCTGCGAAGTTTGCAACAATTTGTACAGATATTCGGAGACGATGTAAGTCTTCTTTTACACTTTAATATGGGGCCAAAGGGGTATTGAGAGTAAAGAAGAAACATGGTTACAGCTGAGTTTAGAAACCGATTTATTACACCGTAATCGGTAAGTGGAGATTTAAGGATATTGTTATAGTATCAGTCAAAATTCCTTACCAATTCTTTATTTTCGTTTTGAGCTTTGTATACTAGTTTCATAGTCATATTGGAAGTGTACTATATTCAAGGATTCGTAGAGTATATGTGGGGTTTATGGTGATCATCGATGTAAAGATTATAACAATAAAGGTTACTTTAAGGATGTGATTCATTGGATAAAAATAATCCTAAAGTTTATTCAATTGTTACTACTATTAGTGTTGATGAATGAATCAATTAAAATCCGAGTTTGTTGGAATGTCTAATCCATGAAATACTTAATACTATTACTCCTCCGTCTTAACATAAATGAGACGTATTTGACCGTCTATAAAGGAGACATTTCTTTTTATGATGAATAACTATCATTCTCTCTCTTTTACTTTATTCCCTCTTTTACTTTTTTTTCACTCCTATTTTATTCTTTCTTTATTTAATCACTAAACACCACTTTCTAAAAATGTGTGCTCATAAGAAATACTCCCTCCGTTCCAAGGAAGATGACCCCTTTCTTGGGCGGCACGAGATTTTATGCAACTTTATTTTATGTGTTAAATGGAGAGAGTAAAGTAAGAGAGAGAGATAAAGTAGGGATAAATGGGTTTCCATTTTAAGTAATTGGTCATCTTGGTTGGGACAAACCAAAAAAGAAAGTGAGTCATCTTTAATGGGATGAAGGGAGTATGTCACTTTCAATGAGACAGAGAAATAGTACATTTATTAATATATCACACCACTTGACATTTTGCAGGCCTCATATTTTGGAATACTAAGGGTGTCTCCAACGGCGCCCCTGCGAAGGGCTCGCCCATCGCGTCGACGTCCGACCGACGTCCGCCACTGTGGCGAAGGTCGGACGTCCGGAATTTTTATTTTTTTTTTTTTTTTTTTTTTTTTTTAAAAAAAAACTCTATAAATAGGGCTCCTCCAACATCATTTCATTCACACCACTTGTGTTGACAAGTTTCTCTCTCTAACCTCTTTTTTCAATTATCTATAATGGCGAGTAGTCGTGCGGGTGGTAGTGGCGGAGGCGCTAGTGATAGTGATGGCTTTAGTGATGATGAATTGGATCTCGATGTGCAAGCGGCGATTGATCGACGGATCCGGCAGAGGTGGCAGAGGCAGCAGGCGGCGGCGGCCGTGCCTCGGCCGATCCATCACCGACGGCATGTACCCCGGGACCACATTGCTGCACATCAGCGGTTGTATGAGGACTACTTTGCTCCAGAGCCGCGTTTTGGGGATGCTTTTATTCCGCCGACGTTTTAGGATGCATCGTCCTCTGTTTATGCATATCGTTGGTGCATTAGAGAGAGAAGGTACGAGTTTTTCGAGAATCGGGGAGGATGCGGGTGACGCGGCCCACACGCCGCTATCTGAGAAGTGTACGGCCTGCATCGACGGCAACCGGCGGACGGAGGCCGACATGTTCGGCAGTCACTCTACACGTGGGGAGTCTTCGTGCCGTCGAGTGTCCGTTGGAGTTTTGCGCGGGCGTTAGAGCGATATTCGGGGATCGGTATCTTCGGCGTCCGAGTTCTCAAGATCGCCAATGGCCGAGCTGATTAATATGCACGGGTCGGTGCACGGGTTCCCACAGGATGTTGGGCGGCATCTATTGTATGCATTGGGAGTGGAGGAAGCGCCGCGCGCTGGAAGGGGATACACAGCTTTCCGGCTTCAAAGCCCAAGCATCCACGTTGATCCTTGAAGGCGTAGGCGACTCACGGCTATGGATATGTCATGTTTATTTTGGAGTGGCCGAGTCGAACAACGACATCAACGTCCTCCAGTCGTCGCCCCTGTTCAACGATCAGTGCAATGGCGTTGGTCCCGCCATCGATTTCGTCGCCAACGGCAACCAGCACAACATGAGATACTATTTGGCGGATTGGATATACCAAACTGGCCCGTCTTTGTGAAGACGATCAAGCACGCGATCGGGCCAAAGAAATCCTACTTTGCGACCGGCAGGAGGCGCGCGCAAGGATGTTGAGCGCACATTTGGTGCGCTCCAGAGTCGATGGGCGATGGTGAGGGGTCCGGCACGGCAGTGGTATATTCCCAACATCGGCGACATCATGTACGCGTGTATCATTTTGCACAACATGATTGTCGAAAGTGAAGGGGACGAACTGACTCAGTGGACCAGCGAAGATGACACGGGTGCCGGTCCAAGCCACGGCGTGGCCACCACGAATGTGAACATGGGGGTACCTCATGGAGAGGTTGAGCGGTTGCGCGCATTTGCCGACATGCGGCAAAAAAATGCCCATATTCGACTTCAGGAGGATATCATCGAAGAGGTTTGGACGCGGAGGGGTGGACACTGATGTGGTTGTTTTTTTTTCTATCTACTATGTAATTTTTTTTTTTTGAATGATGTATGTTTTTTTTTAATGTAATTTTTGTATTTCCCGTTCGTATTCGTATCGAATTTTATTTCCGTGAATTTTAATTTTAATTGTGAATTAATTTAATTGTGGGAAGGGCTAGTGGGAGGGGCGAGTGGGAAGGGCTAGTGATATGGTAGTGGAATGGGAGGGGCTAGTGCTGACGTGGCATGGGAAGGGCGAGTGGGAGGGACGAGTGGGAGGGGCGCCACCGGAGACACCCTAAGGTTATTAATATGAGTTTAGTGCATCTCATATTTTGCGAATTCATTGGAGGCTCATATATCATGTGAAATGAATGTAATCAAAGAACTCAAAAGTAGTCCCCTCTCAGCCAAATTATGGTACGAGACTCCCTCCACCAAACCTTATCTCTCAGTAGCAATCACTACATTATTCACCCATAACGCTACAATAATACTCCAGCCCCATAACTGTGGGTGACCACCCTATATAATAATTTAACATTAAAATACCAAATATATCAACACGAAATCTCAACCACAACTTCTCATTGGCTCTTAACTTCACGTGGCATATACCGCCACTAAATACTATCTTATCCATGCTAGATTTCATATCCAAAGCAGCACTCCCACTTTTTGTCCAAATCGGACACATTTCTTAGTATATATACTCACACACGTTGTATCTCCAAAAAATATCCATTGCATCAAACAAATCTTAAGATCTTTTCTTCAATGGCTTTGCAGTCTGCTGCTCTATTACCTTGTGCATTTTCCATCCACAAAGAGGTATTGTTTTGTTAAATAATTCCAAATTAAATACTGTCTCAATGTAGTTGAGTCGTATTTCCTTTTGTGCAGGGAAAATCCGGCAAGGACTCATGCTTCTTTGGAGTACCATTTTCCGACTATATCAAAGCGGATTCTTCGTTGAAACTAAAGCACGGTTCGAGGAAACAGAATGTGACTAGAGCAGAGGCGGTGGCAGCGACAGCAGCCCCGACATTCGCCCCAGCCACGGCACAAGGCAAGAAGACTCTGAGGAAGGGCACGGTGATCGTGACGGGCGCCTCCTCAGGGCTAGGGCTGGCCACCGCAAAGGCCTTGGCCGAGGGCGGTAAATGGCACGTGATCATGGCGTGCCGCGACTTCCTCAAGGCAGAGAAGGCTGCCAAGTCCGTGGGGATGGCCAAGGAAAACTACACCATCATGCACTTGGACCTCGCGTCTCTCGACAGCGTGAGGCAGTTTGTCAACAACTTCAAGCAGACTGGCCAGCCTCTCGACGTCCTCGTCTGCAACGCGGCCGTGTACCAGCCAACAGCCAGAGAGCCATCGTTCACAGCCGAAGGGTTCGAGCTCAGCGTGGGCACCAACCACCTCGGCCATTTCCTTCTCTCGAGACTATTATTCGACGACCTTGTCAAGTCCGACTATCCATCGAGGAGGCTCATAATAGTCGGCTCCATCACGGGGAACACGAATACATTAGCCGGGAACGTGCCTCCAAAGGCGAACCTTGGGGACCTGAGGGGGCTCCAAGGCGGCCTCAGCGGGCTCAACACCTCATCCATGATAGACGGGGGAGAATTCGACGGAGCCAAGGCCTACAAGGATAGCAAGGTGTGCAACATGCTGATAATGCAGGAGTTCCACCGCCGTTTCCACGAGGAAACCGGCATCACCTTCGCATCCCTCTACCCCGGTTGCATTGCCACGACCGGGCTGTTCCGGGAGCACATCCCCTTGTTCAGGCTGCTCTTCCCTCCTTTCCAAAAATTCATCACCAAAGGCTTTGTATCTGAGGAAGAAGCTGGAAAAAGACTTGCACAGGTGAATGAAACAAAAATAACTATAATAATATATCGTGTAAAGAAAGAACTGAAACCACTATATATTTCTTGTCAGTCAAAATTCAACAACTGACCAAAATTGAGATGATGTAGGTTGTGAGCGATCCGAGCTTGACGAAATCTGGAGTTTACTGGAGCTGGAACAAGGACTCAGCCTCGTTCGAGAACCAGTTGTCGCAGGAGGCCAGCGACGTTGAAAAGGCGCGAAAACTGTGGGAAGTCAGCGAGAAGCTCGTTGGCTTGGCCGACTGAGGTTGAGGAAGTTTATGTAGAGAGGGAGAGAGTATCACAAAATTCATCTTGTTTAGGATCATAATAAAACACTCAATCCATCCTTTTTTTGTACTGCTAAATACTTTTCATCTAAATTCTTCCCACCCTTCTTATTCTCATCACATATAACTGCTCAAAACAATAAATTTAAAGAGTAAACTACAGAAATAGCTCCTAAAATATTGTGTTCTCACTTTTCCCATCTTTGATGAATTTTGATATCATGACAATCTCTGGACATAAGGAATAATCAATTTTAGATGCTTTTATACTATTTTGACTTTTTAACTCTAAGAGCATCCGCAATGGTCGGCTAGCCACCATTGCGGATGCTCTAAGAATAAGTTAATCCATCTGAAATTACTTTCTCAGGTTACACACCAATCTCTCTCTCCATATATATATATAGGTTAATGATCCAAGCAAGAATGCATCTAAATGCAAAAATGCAGCTCAAATCCTGATCCTAATCTCAGGTTACACACCAATCTCTCTCTCCATATATATATATATAGGTTAATGATCCAAGCAAGAATGCATCTAAATGCAAAAATGCAGCTCAAATCCTGATCCCAAGATTAGGTGATCTAATGATTAATAATTGACCAAAAACACAAAAGATCTTTAGAGGGAGATGATCCAGAAATGCTGAAAATTCATTTTCCTTTATCTATGTTTAGTTTCTCTCTTCATCCTGGCGATCCACACATTGGACCTTGTCGTAGTCAAAATTGATTCAATAAACGACCAAAATATTACTCCACGGAATCGATTTCCCTTGGGTTTTGTTTTAGTAGGATATTTTATTGATACGGAAAATCTAGTCAAAGACGAATACGATAAAATATTAAAATCCCAGATGAGCACTTCATCCACTCTCAATGCAAAGGCATTCCCTATATTTATAGTTGGTAAAATCATTACCCAAAATTAGAATATCATTATCAATAACTTGGTCTTCATCATAGGAGAAGATTTGATGCTTCGAATGGATCATCTATAACCATTACCTGAAATGTTTTGAGTTTGTTTAGATTTTAGCATTGAATCTTAGGGAGGTCTAATTGAGTGGAACTTGTATTTGAGTGGAACTTGCAAGAAAAGGAAATTTACATAATCTCTATAACTGGACTCAAAGGAGTGCAAGAGAAGGAAATTTACAAGGATTTGAAACCTAAAGTAAATGATCAAGCTGTTAAGCTATTACATACGTTACATAATTACCAAGTAAACTAGAGTTCATACGCGGGAAATCTAGCCTTAGATGGTTCGGTCATATCGAAAAAGAGCAAAGCCATTCCCCCAATACCTTCGAAGAGCGAATACGGACGATCCCCTCTGTGCATAACACCCTCCGACACGAGGGTTTCACACCGGTCGTGGAGGAAGCAGGCGAACGCTTTGGCTCTGTACAAGTATTCCGGTTTGCCAGTTAACCGATATAGCGAAAGGAATACATAGGCATTCCCACTGATGCCATGACAAATCCCAACTCGCTTGAGCAGGCCCCGGTTCCATACCACATCCCCCGCATCAATCGCAGCTTGCACAAACTCCTCTCCTTTGAAAACCTTCAGTGTGTCGAACAATATTGAAACCTTAGCCTAGTGTAAGACTGGACATCTGAAAGAAGTAATAGTAATATCACCTCGGCTGCTTTCACCAGAGTCAGCGCAACACCTGGGGCCCCGTGGCACCAGTGGACAAGTTCATCCGCTTCTTTTCCTTCGCTCGAGGGGTAGTTTCCACTAGCAAAACGGTTCTTGATCATGTAACGTAGCGTGCCTTTGACATCCTCTGCCTCATCGGGCTTCAGCTCAGTGTCCATCAGCACGTTCATAATCCCGGCCAGCCCATGGGCTGCTCCCCAGTATCTCTTGCCGTGCCACTCATACATCAAGGGGCAGCTCACATTTCCCAGCTTCCGACCAGACCTCATGATCTCATTGACAACAACCCTCTGTAGAGATTCAAACTCGAATTAATAAAGCGCCTATCAAAGTTCGATATCACAACGGTGTTACCATTCTATTGGAGGATACTGTATTGGGAGCAATGTGTTTGTTCAAGAACAAACAAGCCCACAAAAACCCGGCTCTCCCATATAATAGTTCGTCTGGAAGATCGATAGATAGCTTAATCTGAAGAAAACCGAGTGGATATCAGCAAGAAATAAAAGGAAAAGGAATACGAACGTGGAAACATGAATGATTTGACCAACCTCTTTGAAGTGTGATACATAGTGCTGGCATAGTTCCTTATCACCATTGTGGTGTGCCACCACTGCGCCAAGAGCATAGACGCCGGCCTCTCCACTGAGGAACGTGACACGCCTACAATTAAACAACACAACTCCAATTATAAACACTTTTACTATGCCCTATGCAAGGTAGAACAAACAAACAACATGAACATATGGTGTGTCACGTTTCTTAAATGCTACTCCCCCCGTCACACCGAAGATGACTCACTTTCCTTTAAGTTTGTCCCACACAAGATGATCCATTTCTAAAAATGAAAATCCCTTTATCTCTGCTTTATTTCCTCTCTTACTTTATTCTCTTCACCTAACACACAAAATAAATCTACTTAAAATCTCGTGCCGCCTAAGGAAGAGGGTCATCTTCCTTGGGACGGAGGGAGTACTACTCAAACAGATTTTCAACATGTTTTACTGGAGATGGAAGTAAAGACAAAACAAACAAAAACATAGCCAGAGTAGAAACCAACATTTATTGGAGTATAAAGAAATCATAGAGCAGCAAAAGTTCAAACAACACCAAAACACCTTATCAAGATTTCATCATGCTACACCTAGACAATCTCAACATGCCTTTATATAATAAACTCTCCCATCCAAACACACAATGGAAATCTACAATCACTACATCACTAGAAACACTTTGAACCACTTTTACCTAGCTATCTCTTACTTTTCAAATTTCATATTAAAACTAATGTCTTTATAAAGTCTACTTTTAGTGGATGAAGACAGTACTCCTCCGTCCACCAATAATCTTCTCATTTTTGTCATTTTTGTCCGTTCACCAATAAACTCATCATTGACTTTTTAATGGACCATGCATTCCACTAACTTTATCTTCCTCACATTTCATTATAAAGCTAATACTATATAAAAGTAGGAGGGAGGGAGTATATATATCTTGAAGAATAGGGCATCACACTGGCAATGGAAGTAATGAGAAAACATACCGAGAGCCTTGAAGAGCAGTCTCGCACGCCTTAATTATGTCAATTGAAAAATCAAGATCACTCTTATCTCCAGTGACTTGATAGGCTTTGAACAACAAAAAAGCAGTTCCTAAAGCGCCCGTGTACAAACTAAAGTCGCGCACACGTTTTCCCAAGCCCAGCCAGCTCTCCTTCACTACCTAAAAGTAAAACAACCAAATATGATTATTCGAGAGGCAAAAGAATTAAATGAATTAGGATTTACTACTACTTACTGTGTGCTTGATGTCCAAAGCGTCTTTCTTGAGGAGATCGGACAGAATATTGAGTGGAAGATGGAGAAGCTTTGTGAGTGAATCATCAAATTCGGCGGTGGATGACTCAGTTTCTGGGACGTAAGCGGGCATTTCATTTGGGAAGAACCGATCACCCATTTTTGGACTTTTGAGATGAGGATTCTTGAGACGGGTGTTTGCTTTTTATCAAGTGAAGTGGCAATCATAATTATGGTGTCGTTACGAGGCGGCGGTGCCATCCAAATGTCAACCCTATAGGCAACACAAATGCCACATGTCCGATCATCTTGATTCACACAAGATGCATATTAATCTTCAAAATTAGAGCCGGCAATTTTTGACACGATGGATAATTCGACACGAATTCACACAAAATTATTAGGTTTGGATCAAGTCTTATCGGATGCGAGTCATTATTGGATCGACCCACTAAGAACACGAAAAATTCGGGTCGGATGCGGGTACCCGTTAAAAATTAATATTATTATTTTTATTTTGAGTAAGATAAATTTACAAAAATTGTATACACAAAATGCCCTTCAAATTTTAAAAAGGATAATATTAATTTATTTTGATTAGATAGTATTATTAATTACATATTTTTGTGACTAATTTGACCTTATTTATGATTTTTCATTATTCATTTGCATTGTTGTACAGATAAGATATGTAACAGACCCTTATTAAAAGATAAAATTTTAGAGAGAATAACCATCCATAGTATTTTAATAGAATAATAATGGAATAATTTTCTATTCATGTTATTTAAACTATCACAATGAGATAAATAAATTGTATTTTTTTTTTACAAAGTATAAATTAGGAAAACACTCTTTTGTTTGGAAATTCTCTCATATTATTTTTGAAACCATTGATATTTTATCATTAATTCCTAACTTTTAATTTTGAAAATAATATTATACATGTTGGTTGATTATTCTATCTAAAATTATTAACAATATAATATGGGCCCTTCAATGATGAGACATTGTTGGACTCAACACATATAATAGTAATACAACATTCAAATGTATAGCACTTGCTGCATAAATTGATAAGATCATGAAAAATTATTATTACTATATGATAAATCACAATATTTTCAATATTTCATTTACTATATTATTTTAATATTGCTTTTATAATTATTTTCATAGTGGATAATAATATCATAATAGAGATGGTATGATGATAACAACATGTGGAACCCAACGTGTAAGTTGTAACATATCCTATAATTATATGACTGCTATATAAATTGATATATTTAAATATTATGATAAACCACAACAAATTTTAGACCTATATTATAAAATTAATTTATGATTAATAATCTGTTATATTTTATAGTGCATCAAATGATACATAAGAGCTAGTTCGACGATAGAAGGTTGTTGCTCTCACTGTTCACCTAGGCATGTGACACAATCTTCAAGTGTATTAGTTAATATATATAAAATATATAATTATGTCTTCATTCATGTAATTTTGGATAATAATATTAAATGACCATGTAATGACCCTACTTTGCATATTTCTCCATGTGTTATAATATATAGAAAATATTTGAAATTACAAGCTTCAAATTATATTTCAAATTACAAAAACTAAAGTAGTTGAAAGAAATGAAATAAAATACATATACGTGAGAGATCCAAATGAAAAATAGTACTAATTCAATTAGTGTTTAGAATAAAATGATAATTTGAATAAATTTATGAAAAATAAGTTTATACTTATAGATACAAAACGTTAATTCAGATATTATGTACTAGCAAAACTAATCTACAAATAATTTTATAATATAATTTATTACTATTATATTCTTTTTATTTTGATTTAATAAATTTAATTTAATTATTAGTATTTTCACTCTTTTTGTTTTTTCTTTTTACTTCTTTAGTTCTTTTAACTTGTTTCAATTTTTTTTGTTAAAACTAGAAAAAATATGATGTAAAATATTTTTCTAAGTATAATAAAATATTTTTGTTAAAATTATATAAGCATTTTTGTTTTTGAATTCTAGCCGAAGGCATGTTCAATCTTTAATCAACATTAGAAGCTATAATGTAAAATTAATGCTATAATTAAAATATGTAAATTCCTTAACTTTTACAAATGATAGAAAATGACAAAAATAGTAAAATACCCTAAAATAGGTTGTTGTCGTGCTGTTATCGTGTCGGGTCAACCCAAAGCGGTTCGTGTTATTATCGTGTTCGGGTCGTGTCCGGGTTTGAAGGTGGCGGGTTGGGTTCGTGTTTGGGTTTGGGGTTTCCTTAACAGGTTGGGTTCGGGTTTGGCCTTATTGGGTTGGGTCGTTATCGGGTTAACCCGATAACGACCCAATCCGCACGATTTGCCAGCCCTATTCAAAACTATGATTTGACAACTGTATTGACATTTTCAGTTGATGCTATGTATATTTATTGATATCAATTCAGATTATAGTTTGAAGTTTGTACAATATATAAAATTTGCATTTTATCACTGTCCAGAATGGAGTCGTGATCAATTGCTAACTCATCATTTAATTGCTAACTATAACTAATTTAAGACAATAGGATTTTAGAGATTTAATTGTTTTTAAATCGTCATGTATAGTTTTGTTTTTCATTTTTTTTAATTACTAAAAAGATAAAACAACTATCAAATTTAGGGTTTATGAACACACTGTCAATATAATGTACTCCCTATATTCCATAGTAGTGGAGACATTTTGCCATTTTGGTACGTTCCATAGTAGTGGAGTCATTTCCCTTTTTAATGAAAGTCAATACATTTTTTTCACTTACTTTTCCCTCTCTCTTACTTTATTTTCTCTACTTTTTCTTCTCCCCTACTTAATTATCTTTTTGTTTAATACATTACACACCATTTTCTTAATCTCGGTACCGGAAAGAAATGCGTCCATTACAATAAAATAGAGGGAGTTTTAAATATATCAACACGAAGACATGACAATATCAACACAATTTTATATTGACACTGTACAAGCATAATATATACATATTATATAAGTTGTATTGATATAAAATTGTTTTACGAAATATATGAACATTTGTGAAAATTTTAGACTAAAGTCTATTTTTGATCCCTTGCATTTGCCCATATAAACTTTTTGGTCCTTTACATTAAGCTTGTAATCTTTTAGTCCCAAACAATATGTTTTAGTCCAAAATCAACTTTTCTTCGTTAAAACTAACAGTCAAACATATTTGATCAAATTAATAACTTAATTATAATCTAATTAACCTAGTCACTAATCAGTGATATTTTAACTCCCAAAATTAAAATCAAACTGTCTCTCTCCTATCCTTCTTCTTTCTTCTTCCCCAAATTGCTCACTAACTCCCAAAGGTCTCCTTAGACGTCACCAAACCGAACTGGCCCGGAACCGTCACCGGCGGTTCGAACCGTGAACCGGAACCGTGGTGGCGGTTTGGAACCGGATAGGAGTCGGCGATTTAGGCGGGCCGGTTCAGGTTCGCGAAAAATCAAGAACCGTAACCGCCGGTTCGTAACCGACGGTTCGCCGGAAACCGGCGGTTCCAAACCGCCGGTTAGGCGGTTCCGGTAGCTTTTCAGGGTTTAGGGTATAGGCATGCAAGCGTAGGGTGATGAAACAGCCGGTTTCTGTCAGAAACCGTTTACCAAACTTAAATTTTAAATTTAAGTTGGGCTCAAGTCCTTTTCTTTTATTTCTTTTTTTTTTTTCAATTTGTTTCAACTTTAAAATATACAAATACAATTACATAATTGTATTTGTATATACTCTAATCGGTGAAGAAGACTTCTCTATAAAACTAAATCCGGGAGACTTTTGACAATTCTACCATGATTGTTGATGGTTAAAATTAAACTCAACAATTAAGGTTGAATTGCTAAAGGTATCTTCAATTTAGTTATCTAGAAACATCTCCTTCGCCGACTAAGAGTATATATATATACTATCTATTTACATTTATAATTTATTATTTTTTACTTCAACTTTTTTTATTTAAGTCTTTTGATTCTTTTGTAATTTCAATTTTCAACATTTGTATTTGTAATATCGACATTCACATATCGTTCAAATTTGTATGATTGTATGATTGTTTCAATAAAATTCCAATTGTTCCAACTCCAATGTCGACTTCTACTCCATTTGTCAATTGTCATTCTCGTTTTATTTATTTATTCGATAGTACAAGACTACAACTACAACTACAACTCTACAATTAGTACTATACCAGAATAAAATTAAAAAAAATAAAAATAATTTCGGCATTGAACCGGCGGTCCGAACCGAAACCGCCACGGAACCGGCCCGGAACCGTCTGGAAACCGCCGGTTTTGAACCGGCTTGGAACCTTGACTGAACCGGAACCGGAATCGGAACCGCCTGACCCTAGGTGGGCCGGTTCAGGTACCATATTTTTTTGAATCGGAACCGCCGGTTCCAAACCGGGAACCGGCGGTTCATGAACCGTGGCGACGTCTAGGCCTCCTCCTCCTCCTCCACCCCCCCCCCTCGCTCACTAATTCCCTAAGGTTGTACAATCAAACTCAAAAAATCTTATTGCCATAATCGACAGATCCATCCCTTGTCTATTAATTGAATTAAGGTTTAATCCCTCGTCCATTTCCACTCTTCTAAAAAGCATTATCATTTAAACATAATTCATGAATTCCAAACAACCATCTGCCAACTCTTCGCCAATCTTATACTCCCTCCGTCCTCAAAGAGTATGAACAATGGATTCGGCTAGGTGTGCACACGGTTCAAAAACTGTCCGGAACCGGCAGTTCACGATTTAAAAAATTGTTGAACCTAAACTGGCCCGCCAAGGGTTTAGGCAGTTCCGGTTCAAAAAACCGCCGGTTCCCGCGACGGTTCAAAACTGCCGGTTCCGGGCTAGTTTTCCAGTTCACTTTAACTTTTTTTATTTTTTTATTTTTGCTTATGAATTCTATGAAACCATCCCTAATTTTCTCATTTATAGAGACATCCTTGAATGTTTTATGTTTCACTTTCAATGTGAGACAAAATATGTTGAAATATTTTCTTTTATAAATACATGTTTAGATCATTCATTCATCTTTTTCCAATGTGAGATACAAAACTTTCTTTTGTCTTCTACTTTGCTTTATTTTTTTATAATATATATAAACAAAATTATTATTTGAATATATTCTTGATAGATAAAAATAAATATAAATAATTATTGAGAAATATTATTTGTATATAGAAAAATATTTATTTGTATAATAGTTATCGTCAGGTTTATACAATTTGTATAATAATTATTTTTTTAATGTGTATAATAGTATTTATTAGTTAACATATACAATAAATTTATAAACATAAGCAAATCGATAATGATAAAAAGCTAATAAATAATAGTTTATGTAATAATATTTGTTGTTAAATTATAATAGTAGAAGACAAAGAATGATGAGACATCTATCCTAGGTTTGTGCATGCCTAGGTTCGGCATAGGTTTTAAGTAATAAGAGTAAAGGCCAAAATTGGTCCTGAACATATGCTTGTTTTATGATTTTGGTCCTAGACTTTATCTTTTGAATTTTTCGGTCCTGTACATTTCAAATCAGATCACAATTGGTCCTCCGTTAATAATTCCGCTAATATTTAACGGTCGACGATTTTAATCACAATTTTGACCAATTAAAGCTGTTAATTATGATTACTTACACCCTAATTATATCCTTAATTATTTTAACAAATTTACATTTAAAATATACAACAAATATTAGTAAAAAACAAAAAATGAAATATACAGCCCAATTTAATTAATCAATCATCTCCTAATTAATCCTGGTAATGCTCACCAACATTGATCCCTCCGCCGCGCCGAAGCCCCCTTTCTTCTACTGCCACACCGCCGCCACCACCAAACGCAAGCGCCGCCCCGCTGGAACCCTTGATTGCAGATCTCGCACACGTACCGATCTGGGTTCCTCTTTCCTAATCACTACGAAATTGGAGACTTCCTCTTTCCTAACCAATTTCTGCTTAATTGAATCGCTAGCCAATTTAATTTTGAATTTGATGATGATTATTTGTGCAGGTTAAGATTGTGGTGCGTGTGTCGATGAACGACGAGAAATCCCGCTCAAAAGCCCTAAAAATCTGCGTGGGGATATGGAGAGTGGAATCGGTGGCGTTTGTCGGGGGCGGAGAAGGATCAAGTGGTGGTGGTGGGAGAGAGCATTGACGCGGTTGAGCTCACGTGACAGCTGAGGAAGAGCGTGGGCCACGCGGAGCTCGTGAGCGTCGGCGAGGATAAGAAAGAAGATACTAAGCCCGCGGCGGCGACGTCGGCGAATGCGACGCCTGTTTTCTGGTCGGAACCCTTGGTTGCAGATCTCGCACACGTACCGATCCGGGTTCCGGCGGGGCGGCGCTTGCGTTTGGTGGCGGCGGCTGTGTGGCAGTAGGAGAAAGGGGGCTCCGGTGCGGCGGAGGGATCAATGTTGGTGAGCATTACCAGGATTAATTAGGAGATGATTGATTAATTAAATTGGGCTGTATATTTCATTTTTTGTTTTTTTTACTAATATTTGTTGTATATTTTAAATGTAAATTTATTAAAATAATTAAGAATATAATTAGGGTGTAAATAATCATAATTAACAGCTTTAATTGGTCAAAATTGTGATTAAAATCGTTGACCGTTAAATATTAGCGGAATTGTTAACAGAGGACCAATTGTGATCTGATTTGAAATGTACAGGATCGAAAAATTCAAAAGATAAAGTCTATGACCAAAATCATAAAACAAGCATATGTTCAGGACCAATTTTGGCCTTTACTCTAGTAATAAATAAGGGAAAAAATAAGAGAGTATGCATTGAAAATTTTCAAATAATGTATACTCCCCCCGTCCCAAAGAGTATGAATTTTTGGTTCGGCACGAGTTTTAATGCATTATTGGTAAAGTGAGAGAGGGATAGATAGAAAAAGTGTTTTTAAGTATTGTTAGTGGAGAATGGGTTCCGCCTCATTAGAGAGAAGAGAGTTTCCAAAATTGGAATATGCATACTCTTTGTGGATGGACGAAAAAGGAAATAGTGCATACTCTTCAGGGACGGAGGGACGGAGGGAGTATATGTGTTGATTGAGTAAAAGTCAATTTTGGTTCCAAACATATGACCAAAAATACGAATTTGGTCCAAAACATTCAATTTTTGAAAAATAAGTTCATAACAAATGAAAATATCGTCGAAGTAGTCATTTTATTGATGGTTCTGTCATAAAACTAACGGTCAACGTTAATTACACAGTGACATGACCGTTAGTTTTTGACGGAACCTTAAAAAAATGACAACTCTGATAAGGATTTCATTTGTTATGGACTTGTTTTTCAAAAAATAATTTAGACTAAATTCGTATTTTAATCCTATGTTTAGGATCAAAATTAAACTTTAGTCGTGTTAATTTTAATTTTACAAATTTTAAAATTAGTTGTTAATTGTCACGATCCATCGTTATCTATTAAATTACTCAACAAATCAAGGTTTATTAAACGCTGTATC
The DNA here is from genome assembly GCF_023119035.1 of Salvia hispanica. NCBI lineage: Eukaryota > Viridiplantae > Streptophyta > Magnoliopsida > Lamiales > Lamiaceae > Salvia > Salvia hispanica. The sequence continues at coordinate 20,301,598 of NC_062967.1, read as the reverse complement.
ACATGTCATATATTTTAATAAAACTATTATTTATTAATTTTCAAGTTTAAGCTTATATCCTAAAATTCTCATTGTGAAGTATTTTACATTTTATAAATATAACTAAATTTTATTATTGTGTATTGAATTGATTATATGTTAATTTTTTTGTTACCATTTCAATTAGATCAAAATCCAAACGTTTAGAATACAATGGAAATATTTTAATCTGATAAAAGTTCCAGTTCAAATTAAGCTATTCCCTCCGTCCCGGCTAAGATGACACATTGCTTAGCTGGCACGTGATTTTAGGAGTTATTGGTTAAAGTGTTTAATTGGAGAGAGAGAAGGTGGGTGTAGGTATTAAAGTAGAGAGATGAAGATAGATGGATATTTTAATAGGAGTGAAAAAAAGTGGTTGAGTGTGTTAATTGGAGAGAGAAAGTTACCAAAAAAGGAAATGTATCATCTTAGTTGGGACAAACTAAAAAGGAAAATGTGTCATCTTAAGCGGGACGGAGGGAGTACTAATCAAGTTTTCCTAAGAGCATCCACAATAGCTCAAGGACTAAAACCAAACACCTCGTGTCATATCATCATGACTAGAAATTGCATGCCACATCACTAGGACACCCAACTGCACAATAGTGGACAAGAAACTAGAATAGCACTAGGACTAGCCACAATTAATCTGATTCCTAAGTACTATAAATATAGGGTTAATCCAATATTGGTTGGCATATCATATTTATTGCATGTATTCGTGCACACTCTGCTTCAACTGGATTCAAGATTCAACAGAGAGGAGTGAGCTCACCAAAGCAACAATTTTTGAAACCTTAAATACAGCTATCAGCCTTCATTCACTCTGATTTAACACTTCCCTCTCACAAAATTATCACATTTTTTTTGTTTTGGGATTGAAAACAACAACTTTCTTGTCTCATCTCATCTTTGTTCGACAAATTGTTCTCCTTTCCCCGGGATCAATTTCTGCTTTTCCATCTCAAAACTCCATCTTTTCTTGGTGACTAAAAATGAAATCTTGTTTTGTTTTTCCGACCCCTCTTTTTTATTCATAGAATCTAAGACCGAAAACAATGGCTGCTTTTTAAGAGTAGTGTGAGTTCTTTTTTTTATGTTTTTTGTATAATTTAGTTGTGAAACAAAGTGGATTTTATTTTATACCTGTGTTTTTGATGCAATGTGTTGTGGTCTAATTGAAGCATTGAGTTTTTGGGGGAGCTGTGGATTTTGAGTTTGAATTTACGAGAATGTCTGAATCCGAAGCTTCAGAAAATGATATGAATCTGAGGTCTTTGGCTCTGACTCCAACATGGTCCGTGGCTTCTGTTTTGACCATGTTTGTTTTTGTTTCACTGCTTGTGGAGCGATCAATTCACCAGTTGGGACTTGTGAGTTGCATTCCGTTTAATGTTGAAGATCTTGCCTGTTTCTTGTTATACTTGTGTTATGCCATGTTTCTTGTTTTTTTTTTTTTTTTTTTGATAAATGCAGTATCTCTGTTTGATTTAAGGTTACTCTGTTTCGATTTCTGTAATGGATGGTTTGGATTGTCAGGCTGTTTGGCTTTGTTGATGGAGACAATGGAGTATATGTTTGCTATTTCTTCTGAGTTTTGACTCATGAAATCGTCTACACATTGTGGAAATAGTGGGTTTATTTTATCTAGTAATTCAATATTACTTGATTTAAGTAAGTCAGTGGACATTAGTAGGAATGGCGACGAATTATTCGTGTGTATAGCTCCTTACATAGCTGCCCCCAGTTGTCCCTTAGTTTTGTTGTCATTACGATATTCTTTGTGTTTCAGTAGTACTAGTAGTTATGCTTATTAAAAGGTACAGAAAAGTAGGAATGTATATATCTCCAACTTTGTTAGCAATTGAATGTCGTACATCTATGAGCTTACGCATTCTTATAATTATTTTTTAGTGGCTGAAGAAAACTGACCGGAAACCTTTGCTTGCTGCTGTTGAGAAAATGAAGGAAGGTAATGCGATGATTCATGCAATTCTGTATTGAGAGTCTTGTAGAATGGGAGCCGTTTGGTCTATGGAAAGCTTTTCTTTTGTTGGTTCCATATTGTTGCAACATTGGTTCTTTTCCACTCCTTGCCTCACGTAGTGACACTGCTGCTACAGAGTTGATGCTTCTCGGGTTCATATCCCTTCTCCTCACTGCAAGTTCAAGCATTATATCAAACATTTGCATACCTTCGAAGTTCTATGACAGTGCGTTTGCCCCATGCACAAAGAAAGAAGTTGAAGAGGAAACAGAAAATTTACAGGAGCGTGGACTTCTGATGACCTTCTTTGGTCATCGCTCACACAGGAGAGTATTGATGGATCTAAATCAGAATACTTGCTCAGAGGCATGTTATTGTAATAAAATCATGAGTCAAAATACACACTTATGTTTCTTTCCCATAGTTGGCATATGGTTTAATCTTTTTATATCTCTATACAAACTTACAGAGTTTATGACCTCCCGTGCAGAACAGCGAACCGTTTGTGTCATATGAAGGACTCGAGCAGCTCCATAGGTTCATTTTTGTTATGGCGATTACACACATATCATACAGCTGCCTAACAATGTTGTTGGCAATTGTAAAGGTAGTACTTTGATGGTTCACTGTATTTACTACTGAAATACCTATGCTATTTTCACATATGGCATTTCTAAAAATATTTTTCGAATTTATTTCAATTCTTTTATCAAGTTAAGAGATTCCACTATGTATTTTCTATTATTTCAAAAGTTTATGAATATGACCTTGTTTGCCCCTTTAAGAGTTCTAATATTTGTTGCGCAACATTTCTGCTAGATTCACAGTTGGAGAGCATGGGAGGATGAGGCTCACTTGGACAGGCATAACTCTTTAAGTGGTAAATACAAAGCAATTTGTTTATACCGCAATTTGACCTTGTAACTTATTTACTGTGACATCTGTTTTTCTCAATATGAATTCTTGAAATTATGCTTCTTTTGAATTTGAGTATCAGACATGGATTTTAAAGGAACTGAAAATAGTCCCTTAATAAACTGCCAATGAAGGCTATAGACTAAAATGCTAACTTTATTTGAGGAGAGAGTTATACCAATGAAATATTTCACCCCATTCTGCTATCCTGTGCTTAAAATCTCAAGATTTGCTGAATTAACTTGTCACCGTTTTGATTTGGCTCACACCTCAAGTAGGTAGCATATAGTCTGTGGTTAAAATGGATTCATGCTCTGGCTACTGGCTAGAAATGAATTTCTGTTGATAATTTCATATAAAAGCTTAAACTTTAGAGAGGAAAATCATTCAACGATAACTAGTAACTTCAATAAGAATTCTGATGTTCCTTGGAATCTTTTTTATATATTGGTAGCCAGTGAGTTTTGAGCAGATACCGTTTTATGGCCCGGGTATTATAGCATGTTGCATGATTACCCCATCAAAAAACTTAGTGGAAAATCATGTAATATTTAATAACTATAACATTTTCCCTTCACATAATGATATCAGAATTTCTATATAACTTGAGCTCTTTGCCTCTAAATGCCTGTAAGTAATTTTCATATATTTTATACTCCCTCCGTCTCACCTCAAGTGAACGTGAGTTAAGAAAATGATATTTATTGAGTTAAGAGGAGAAAGAATAAAGTAGAGAAGATGTAGGAGAGAGTAAAAGTGTTGCTTTTTGCTAAAAAGGAAATTGATCACTTGGGACGACAAAAAATGGAATATCAATCGACGGAGGGAGTAAACTTTAATACTGGAACTCGAACTGGAATTGAACAAAATGTATAATTCAACTAAGACTAATGCTCTGGGAATCACCGAGTCAGTAGCTTTAATATTTCCCTTTGCATTTTCATCTGTGCAGAAAAAACCAGAGCAATGACACTGCAGAGGCAATCAACTTTTGTGAGACTCCATACATCAACTCCTATGCAGAGGAACAACTTTTTCGTTTGGGTGGTAGGTTCACTGAGATCTTGCATGAAGAACTTTTCTTCATTTCACTCGCTAAATTCTTATTGTCCATTCATTTACAAATATTTGTTTGCAATAGTTGATGTTTTAAGATAATGCTCTATGAGAGGCTAGACACAATATTCATCTGATTAGATAGTATTGATGCATCTCCAGACTTGCTTCTTCCGCCAGTTTGGGAGTTCAGTTGCTCGTGCAGATTACCTTACCCTTCGACAAGGATTCATCATGGTACGTGAACATTAACTTCATGTCATTATTCTCTAAAGTGAGAAAACATGCACTGTATGATTCATGTTCAAAGCGTTGTTCTCCATTAAAAAATTCCGTCACTTCAATATTTGTTTCCAAATACAACGGCAAGTCAGGACAATTTATTGCAAAATGATGTTGGGTTTTTAGGCTGCAGAAATTTCTGTCCTAACAGTTACTTGAATCCAGTGTATACACATAGGATGACTTATCTCACAAGCCTATAATTTAGAAATGCCTATCTGCATGGATACTATTGACACTCATGAAAGCAATTATTATAGATGTCACATACTTGATCTCTTTGGTATCTCTTTTATATGCCATTTTCTTCGAAAGATGACGTCTTTTATAAACACTTTATCAACTTTCCGTACAAAAATGCACCTAACAAATGCTGCTATCGATAGATAATTATTTTATCTCCCTGTTTTCCCGTACATGGATTTATTTGCCTTATGCCACTTTACTTTCCGTTGGATTTGCATCAATTTAAGTATTGACTTGGACATATTAAGCTTACTGTTTACTTTTCTATTTCTCTTTTATGGCAGAACCACAACCTCACATCGACATATGATTTCCACAGCTATATGATTCGTTCTATGGAAGAAGAGTTTCAAAGGATAGTTGGTGTCAGGTATGGAAAATGCTGACTATTGTCCTATTATTAAATGGTCAATAATTCTAACAATCTTCATTACTCAAACATTATACTCATGCTTCTTAAACTAAGGCAAAAGTTCTCTGCTAGATTGGCAGAATTCCAAGCTCCTATCATTTTCACTGACAGCGGAGCTAGAATAACTGAACTTAATGTTGATAAACTGTTAGTAGTACTTTTTACAACTTATCATGTGCCATTAAATGAAGGATTATAGTTCATTGTACGGGCACTTTCTCTCTATTAGTGTAATCTAATCCCGGAATTTTATTTCTAGTATGAGCTGGGCTGAGCTGTGTATGAATCTAATTAGTTCAAATTCATTAAATATATGCGTTGCTCTATGATCATCATAAAAGCTTTCTGACACACTCTTGTGGATTTTACAGCGCTCCACTCTGGGGATTCGTTGTAGCTTTTATGCTGTTCAATGTAAAAGGTTGGTTAGTTAAAAGCTCTCTCTCTCGGGTCATTTTCTGGTGAAACTACATTATCACTAGAGAAGATTGTCCATATTTTTTCAATAAAACTCATTTACATGTGCAACATTGCAATCATATCCTGGTCCACTTCGCTTTCAGATACTCCTACCACCACTTTAGCTGTAATGTTTATGTTATGTGCCTTTCACTTGATTTCTTGTCCACGTATTTGATCTTCTTTCCTCAACTTTTATTGCAGGATCCCATCTTTACTTCTGGATTGCACTTATTCCTGGCACCGTAAGTTACTAAACAGAAGCATATTTTATTATTGGATATATATTTGAGATTATGTGTCTTAGCTTGCTCAATAAGTTGCATACAGAAATGGGACAAAAAAGTAGGAGATTTCTTTATTTAAATAGCAGATTGTGTTGAATTGCAGCTTGTTCTACTTGTTGGCACAAAGCTGCAACATATCATAGCAACCTTGGCACTAGAGAGTGCGGGAATAACTGGGAGTTTTAACCGACCTAAGTTTAGACCCCGAGATGAACTGTTTTGGTTCAAGAAGCCAGAGCTGTTGCTGACCTTGATTCATTTAGTCCTGTTCCAGGTTTGCTACTTCTATTGGATATTCACTTATGAGTTGTGCATGTCTGTAATGTCTGCGTGTTTCCTTCAATCACCTAGTGGTGTATGTTATGCTCCCGTTAAAAAATAAATGTAACACTAATGATTTCTACATTAACGCTATTGCAGAATTCATTTGAGCTCGCTTCATTCTTCTGGTTTTGGGTAATGTCCTCCATTCTTGCTTTGGTTAATTTTCTTTGGTAGTCAAGAATATGATGTGAAAAGATCACGACATTTTAATGAGCTTTGATATAAGTTCTCAAAGTTGGCATGCTCCGGAATTAATATTTTCGAGAAAGATATGTCTAGCATCAGGAGTCCAAATTCATCATTCATTAAACTATGGCTTTCCCACAAATGTCACAATTCTTTTACAATGGATAATTCGGACTGACGTGAAAGGTTGTGATATGCTTGAAGTTTTTGTTAATTACAACATCGTAAATGAGAAAGTTGTGACGAATCTTTGTCTTACATTGCAGTGGCAGTTTGGCTACAAGTCTTGCTTCATAAGGAACCACTTACTAGTGTATTTACGAATATTTGTTGGGTACGCCTTAGGGTCACATGCTGACTTCAACTTTTGCCAACCCCCGAAGAAAAACTAAGATTAAGATTCTAGTGTTCCTCCAGGTTTGCAGGGCAATTTTTGTGCAGCTACAGCACCCTACCTCTCTATGCATTGGTTACACAGGTGATAGATACGAAGCTTAAATCCTCAATAGCACGAACATGTGTATGTCTATGTTAAATTGCCCTCTTTTAATGTTTTGTTTATTTTCGTTGTTTAGATGGGAACGAACTACAAGGCAGCTCTGATCCCACGCAACATACGAGACACAATCCACGGATGGGGAAAGGCAGCTCGGAGGAGGAGAAAAATGGGCGCTTTCACAGACGATTCAACCATCCACACAGATACTAGCACGGTCATGTCAGTCGAGGAAGATGACCATCAGTTAATAGATAGTCCCCGATTCGCCCCTCAGTCAGCTACAGAAATCGAGCTGCAACAAACCACGGTTGCCATCAGCGATGATCAATCCCCACCATCTGCTAACGAGGGTTCAACTCTGGTTGGTACACCTCTCCTCCACTCTGCTTCTGTTTCTTCCCCGGTGGCACCGAGATCTTCCTCCATGCCGCGGTAGTAATTATAGTTTGCTGTTAATACTTCTACAGGCAGTAGTTGTAACATACACACTTTGGTAGATGAAAACAGATGTGAACATTGAGAACGTTGTTGTATCAGAATCTACAAATCCTATAGAGTGAGAGTGAATGAATACTAGTTTAGCTTAAATGCCTCATATCATTTTCCACCTCCAAAGAATTTTTGTTCTGTGTTTTCAAGTTTATGTTTAAGTTATAAATTCATTGTCAAACAACTCTCTAGCTTCGTTTTAATCCCAAGTAGTTTTAATATAATCGTAGTTCTTGTTATTTCTACTCGTTCGTGTTATTTAGCTTATAACTTTGTAGTTTGCATGTTTGCTGAATCTCCCCATATACAAATAAGCCCAAGATTTGTTTTTTTTAAGAAACAACAAAAGATTACATTAAATATAAAACCAATATAACTGATAGAGGTTTCAACCAAATAAAAAGTTCAAACAAACATAGAATTAGTGGAGGATAATGGAAGAAAGATGTTGATTAAAATGATCAAATGCCTTCACCAAACTGATGATGACAACATTTGACAATTTTCATTTAAACAACCATTTTACATCGGGTTCCATCCCTAGTTACACCTAAGGATGTCAATCGGGTCAGTTTAATGGATTTTGGGTCAAATCTACTTGAATTGCTGATTTATCGTTATGCGGTCTAATCAAGTTGAAATTTTATCAATTTGAAAACTTAAACCTTAAACATTCAGGTTTAGGGCAAGCCCAAAATCCTAATCGGATTGCTAATGATAAAATTAGCATATGATCAATTCATTGCACAATGATGAATACTAGTTGTATTTATAGAATGTAAAACATTTAATTATCAGATTTTTGGGATATATGTTTAAACTCGAACATGAATATATATTATTAGTGTAAAATTAAATGATACCCCCGTTGTCCAAAGTTGGTGACACTCTAAGGAATGACATAGGGCTCTAGGAGATATTATTTAGTGTGTTGAGTGTAAAAGAAAATATAATCCATGTTTTCCAATGTAACAAAATTATTTCTTTTCATAAATGGATTAAACCGATAAAGGGTTTTACATATACAGAACATTCGAAACATGCTTTTCAGTATACTAACTCTGACAATACGTTTCACCCCCTTTAATTTTGATTGGAATTTCTATGGCTAGTTTTTTAACAATTATAGTTTAAACTTAAATACAAATTAAAATACCAAAGATAAAATATCTACTCCCTTCGTCCTATGGACTGTTTCTTACTACTTCGTTCTTGAAAAGTATGAACTCTTTAGTTTCAGAATAGTTAAGCAACACATCACTTTTATTTACTCTTCTGTTCCATAAGGATTAGTTTGGTTTGCCCTTTATGATTTCTCAAGAAAAGTGATGGCTCTTGTTAGTGATTCCCTTTTCATAGCAGGAGAGAAATATTTCTATTGTTTGGATTGACTTCTATGATTTCTATAGTTTAAATTCGGATGTTTGGTTTGGATTTTAGGCAGTTAAGAATAGCTTCTAATACCATAAATATCCTCATATATTTTTCTTATTTCCAATATTATCCTCATCTAACCCTAGACATAAATTTATTGAGGAGCCGCCAAAATTCACAGCCTCCTTGCGACCTCTTCATCAAGATTTCGCCTCTTCGCAGGCTTGAGTATCGATTTTACTTCCATTGGCTGGAGAACCCGAGAACTTCGATTTGCTGGTTAACCTCTCTTCATGGTAAGTCCGTTCTTGGCCAAAGGAGTGAACTAGAACAAGCTTCTAAAAAAGATTAAGCACGCAAGCATCATAATTTAAGAAAACTGAAACAAATACAGACTATGCACGAAGGTATCATAATTAAAATCTGCTGACCAGAGCCTCTCACTTGACTAATTCAAATCTGGAACAATATCAGATTTTGCATAGAAGCACAACTTCAATTAGGTAGTTCACATATATAATTTAGAAATTCAAGAAAAGAGCTATTGAATTGCAGTAATTGCTAGGGGCATGCATATATGATACTACCTTCGTCCCTCAAAATTCGCTACACTTTGACCCGACACGGGTTTTAAGAAATGTAATGGAAAGTGAGTTGAAAAAGTTGGTGGGATGAGGGTCCTACTTTTAAAGTATTAGTTTTATAATAAAATGTGAGTAGGAATGAGTTAGTGGAATATGAGGTCCACTACCAAAAATGGTAAAAGTGAAGTGTATCAAATTTTTAGGGACGGACCGAAATGGTAATATGTATCAAATTTTCAGGGACATAGGTAGTAACTTGTTTACAGGAGAATACATTGGGTTGAAATTTCTAACCCCCAAACACTCAAATCCCACGCTACGGCTTCTTCAAAATTTTTGTCATTTTTATGTGAAATTTATGTGATTGAAGAAGATGGGGACATATTGGTCATTTCAGATTTCCAAATAAGTTAACACTCCGAGCCTGAAAATCTATCTTTCAAAATTTGGGAGATACCTTAACTAATGAAATGGGCACTAATGAGGCGGGCCAGAGACATTTTTGCAGGCCCTCTTGAAAGGGTATTTGACAAACCAAATATGAGAAAAGATTTGTTTTTGAGCATTTAATACTCCTATTTGCCAAACCAAACACCTCTTAATAGATATCACACTATACTTTTTAGTTTGTCTCATAAAAAATTTCACATTTCTTTTTTTGGAAAAAGTTCCTTTCACATTAATATAAATATATTATTTTTTCTCTCCACCACACACAAAACAATATCTCATAAAATCCTATGTCATTCCCCAAGTATGCCATCTATTATGGGATGAAAGGAGTACAACTTTTGTTTAAATTTTTTCGAGTTAAAATTTTCATCTATAATTCTAAATATTCAGGTTTCGATCTAGACCATTAGGCTAATTAGATTAAAAGCTAATGATGAAATTTAAACTATTTCATTTATTATTCTTAATAATCTTATACTCCATAATTAAAGGATCCTCCCTCCGTCCGTAGTAGGAGTCCCATTTCTTTTAGGCACGAATTTTAGAAAATATTAAGAAAAGTTGGTGGAAAAAAGTTAGTGAAATATGAGTTCAGTTAAATATATTAGTTTTATATGAAATGTGAGTGAAATGAGTTAGTAGAATGTGAAGCCTATATATCATTTTTAGTAAAATAAAACGGGATTCCTATTCACAAATATACTGAAATAGGAAAACGAGACTTCTATTCGAAGAAAGAGAAAATATAATCTACGACATCTTAAACGAATGCATAATCTCTTCAATGAATAATATACTCCATAAAAATTGCTCATATTTATTTACTATAGATTATTTAAATGAAAGAATTTTAGAATATATGCTTGCAACAAAGTATGATTAAATAACACTAATGTCAAATTTTAAAAATTAGAAACTAGATAAGAATCATTTAACATATTTTTAGATTACAAAATACTCCCTTCTTCTGCTGGGGTTTGGAGTCCCTTGCACAGTGGAAGACTTGTACAAAACAAATAAATCAGACACGGATCTATTTGACCGATTATGCGATTAATCAATTCACATGTTAAACAGATAAATACATGCTAGAACGCAAATAATTCATGCTCAAAGAATATAAATCCTAAACATGATTTCTACGGTTTAGGATTACCGATTTTGATTCTCCAAAGAATCGACGATTGCTTGCGCCTTCTCCACGATGATCTTCAATACTAGACCACGGATCTTCTGACTGGTTCCCAAACTGTATCTCGATATCAGGGTGGACTGATCTTATCAAAATACTAGGACTCGAATATAGAAGACAGAAAATTCCTCACGGAGGAGGAGCTGAAAAACTTATGGAGGAGAAAATTAAAGAAAAATTCGTCCTCCTTCAATAGGTGAATGAACGAAAATTTCATGTAGGAGAAAAGTAATTTCTATCTCATTTATTCTCCTATTTATATTAAATTCATATTGGGCCCAGTCAGGGATCTATGGAGGGTTTTGGATACGGGCTCCTCCAATTAGCTTTTTACTAATTAATTTGAACCCCAATTTAATATAAGCTTTTAATTGGAATATTACGAGCAGCCACTACTGAAGTAATATTGCACTCCCCATCCAAATCTGAAATTACAAGTAACCTGGGTTTCCATTATTTATATTATTTATTTTCCGCGTTTAAGATATAAATGTCCATTAATTAATTAGTGTCTGCTATGGATTTAATTAATTAACATCTTATTAATTCCAAGAGTGGATTTAGCAAGAAACACTTATTTATTATTCATAGAGTAATAAAACTCCAACTGGCCAGTTTTGCGAATAATAAAACCTTGTTCAAGCTCCTCTTGAGGACATTATTAAACGAGACTCACCTCGCGCACGATTCAACATAATAGCAATCCTAGTACCGCTAGATATTAATCACCACTACCCAATATATCGGGATTATTGGGTTGCGAAAAACTCGCACCATTTGATAAGTCAAAGTAGTGCATAATCAATACCGTATGCTCAATGCTAACGTATGTAGATTATTTATTTATCAAGACCTAGTCTTTCGGTAGATAGCATAAAGACACGTCTTGCTGTTAGATCCATTCAATGCTATACCACACCAATGTCATCTTATTTCAGTAAGGCTTAGAAATAATCGGACTGACATTGCAACCTTTCACAATAGGTAGTCGCCTATCTGGGTTGTGAAATTCTTCCTTTTCTTTTGCAAAGCATTGCATAGAACCGACCGTGTTACCTTAAAGTGGACGTCGCCCACAACCAGTCTACTAAGCAAAAGACTTAGACTTTGTTTGCTTCTTATACATTTAAATGTTTATAAAACATCTTATAAATGCATAAGCAAACACAATGTAATAATATACTGATTCTATTCGTGCGAAACTGCTCGAATAATACTTGAATCGGGTTAAAAGTGGATTATAGAGTTTTACGTATACAAGCAAGATTCTATTCGAGCGAAACTTGCTCGAAACATGCTTTTCAGTATACCAAACCTAGCAATCTCCCGCTTATACTCAAAACATGCTTTCGAGTATACTCACTGCCAAAAACTCTCCCACTTATACACAAAGCAGGTATTGGTACTATATATCGAACCACCATTCATTTCGCATCATGTTTGAACAAGTTGCCACAAATGCATTTTATGTAAAAAATCTGGTTGGTTGTTCTCTGATCATATCTTTCCCACCATAATGTCTTTGCTGCGTACTTGATCTTTAATTAATTCATCTCTCTATTTGATTGCTCAGCTTTATTAGCTCGTGTGTCCCTTGAGTTAGCCTTCACTAGAGTAATCACAACCAAATGTAATACTCATAGGCATACTCAAACTTACGATTAAAGCTATTAGGAAGATACTCCTAAGGTAAGCATATATTCAGAGGATGACTTACTCGATCACTGATTAGTCATAAAACTAAGTCAGTGTAACCCCAAGGACATTACATGAATGACTGGTAAACTAAAATATAACAATTAATCTTTCTCAAGCACTATGGTATACTCTTTAATAGGCCTGTCAAAATGGATAGTGGGTATTGGATACCCAATATCCAAAACCGAAAAAGTCAGGTAATTGGATACCCGAAACCCGATTTTTTGGGTTTCGGATCGGGATCGGGTATTGAGAATTTTGGATTTTCGGGTATTGGATTACCCGATACCCGATCGGGTCCCGAATTATCCAATTTTTTTGTAAATTACATAAATAGTGTATTAATTCTACGCCAGATGCCAATCTTAGTTGTTTGCAACTTTTGTAGACTTCATCATCGTAGAGTACCAATAATACCATATTAAATGCACTTTCCTTGTGCTTACAACACTTTTAAGGACACAAGTCAAATTCCAAATATTTGACAATTTTGATAAAACACATATACTCTGATTTAGATGCTTGTGATGCACTATTTTTTAGCACTAAATAAACCTGAAAGTATATAGAGTATATATAGTATAGCCAAATGTCAGTGCCGAGATATCGAACACGGGGAAGGCAAACACAAAGTGCCTATCCTCTACTAAGACTCAATTACTATTTGGAAGAACGGAAGGTTTTGGAAAACTTTGAAAACAGGAAACAATAGAAGGCAATTAACAACTAAATGCGAGAAAAACACAGAGACAATCGATAGAGATAAGGGAATCCCAGGTATGTGCGTCCACAGTTATGATTATACAAATTCCAAACTACAATACGCTAGCACAGTTAATATTTTGATAGGAAGAGTCACCTAGCTTATGCTCATGCGATGCAAACGTTGATTACAAGATTAGGGTTGTCAATCCTAACACGTAACTCCAAATAGCTCCTAAGACCCTTGAAAAGTCCTCACTCTCAATTAATAGTGCCGTTTTAAGGAAAGCTAACTATAGCGTCTACTAAGTGAATCTAACTCGCTAGAACTCTCTCATAGTTATGAAGCAAGCTATAGTAAATCATACACAATTGTGTCACTCAATCATGCAGCATCAGAACTACTTAGGGAAGAAACAAAGTAAAAACAAAATGGATATTAAATAGAAAAAGGAATTGTATAACCAAAGTCATTACTAACACATCCCTAGAATCCTATGAGTTTAGTTACACATAATGAAATAAGTTAAACACATAGATTGAAGGGAAGACAATTTGAACATAAAACTAAAGCAAATAAAACCCGTAGGTTGAATCCTTGTCGTTATTGAAATCCTTCTCCAACTCCTTGCACAAGTGAAGTATATAGGGCTGGCAATTTTTGACACGACACGATAACACGACACGAACCGGCACGATATTAATGGGTTTGGGTCAGAGCTTATTGGGTTCGTGTCCTTATCGGGTCGACCCATTAAGGACACGAAAATTTCGTGTCGTGTTCGTGTCGTGTTCGTGCCGGGTTCGTGTTATCCGTGTTCGTGTCGTGTTCATGTCGTGTTCGTGTTATCCGTTAACAAATAATATATTAATATTATTAATTCTTATTATTTTCATTTTTCAATACTTATTAAATGACTCTTAAATCTCATTTTTCAATACGTGTTGTTATCGTGTCGTGTTGACCCGAAGTGGTTCGTGTCGTGTTCGTGTCTGAGGGTAGTGGGTCGTGTTCGTGTTCGTGTTTGAGATTTTCTTAACGGGTCATGTTCGTGTTTGTTGTTATCGTGTTCGTGTCGTTATCGTGTCGACACGATAATGACCCAACACGCACGATTTGCCAGCCCTAATCTCTATGATTTATTTTGCAAATAGAAGCTCTCTTTTTTGATGAAGCTTGAGGTCTTATTTATAGGGGAAAGCCAATCCTTGTTGTAGAAGGAAAAGATCTTCAAAATATGGTAAACCTTGGAGCAAATTTAGGGCATCTCGGATTCGCCGCCTTTCTCCGGCGGGCCGCCGCACCTTAGCCGGCGGTCGCCGCGTTGGAGTCCTGAGAGTCTGTCTCTTTGGCGGCGGACCGCCGCATGACTTCCGGTGGTCGCCGGGCGAGACTTCTCTTCCAAGTGTATTTTTCCGAGGCGGACCGCTGCATTGATCTGCCCGGCCGCCGGTCGTCGTCTAACTCCAGATTTCCAGGACTTTGCGTTTTGGCTCCCTTTTTCGGCTCAATTATGCACATTTCTCACAAAACATGTCAAAATACCAAAATAGACAAAATATGCAAATAATGGACGTGTAGAGTGATGCACTTTTTATTTGCACTATAAATACCTGCAAGTATACAGAGTAGGTATAGTATAGCAAAAAGGTTAGTACCGGATATCGAACACGGGGAAGACGTACACAAAGTGTCTATCTCCTACTAGAACTCAATTACTATCTGGAGAAACAAAATTTTTTTTGAAAATTTTTGAAAACAGAAAATATTAAAAGCAGTAAACAACTAAATGCAAGCAAATCACGGAGAGAAAAGTATAGAGATAAGGGAATTCCAGGGATGTGCTTTCACTTTTATGGTTATACAAATTCCAAACTACAATACCCTAGCACAGTTAATACTTTGAAAGGACGAGTCACCTAGCTTATGCTCATGCGATACAAACGTTGATTACTAACATTAGGGTTGTCAATCCTAATACGTAACTCCAAAAAGCTCCTAAGACCCTTGAAAAGTCCTCACTCTCAATTAACAGTGTCGTTTTAAAGGAAGCTAACTGTAGTGTCTACTAAGTGGATCTAACTCGCTAGAACTCTGTCACAGTTATGAAGCAAGTTATATTAAATCATACATAATTGTGTCACTCAATTACGAAGCATCATGATTAACTTAGGGAAGAAACAAAGTAAAAACAAAACGGATATTAAATAGAAAACAGAATTGTATAACCAAAGTTGCTACTAACACATAATTGAATGAACTAAAAACATAGATTGAAGGGAAAACAATTTGAACATAAAACTAAAGCAAATAAAACCCGTAGGTTGAATCCTTGTCGTTCTTGATGTTCTTGAAATCCTTCTCCAACTCCTTGCACAATTGAAGTACTCTAGCTTTTGATCTCTATGAATATTGCAAGTAGTAACTCTCTTTCTCTATGAATGTGTTCTCCCCTTTTGATGAAGCTTGAGGTCCTATTTATAGGGGAAAATTATTCCTCATCATAGAAGGAAAAGATCTTCAAAATTTGGTAAGTCTTGGAGCAAATCTAGGGCTGGTCGGATTCGCCGCCTTTCTCCGGCGGGCCGCCGCACCTTGGCCGGCGGTCGCCGCGTTGGAGTCCAGAGACTCTGACTCTTCGGTGGCGGACCGCCACATGTCCTCCGGCGGTCGCCGGGCGAGACTCTTCTCCTAGCGTAAATTTCCGAGGCGGACCGCCACATGGCTCTGACCGCCGAGCGCCGGCGGTCGCCGTACAACTTCGCGGCGGTCGCTGGTCGCCGTCTTACTCCAGATTTCCAGACTATGCGTTTTTACTCCCCTTTTCGGCTCAAATATGCACATTTCTCACAAAACACGTCAAAATACCAAAATGTATAAAATATGCAAATAATGGACATGTAGAGTGATTTTGATAGTAAAAACGGACCAAATAATGGCCTTAAAACAGTGCAAAATCTGAGCGTATCATAGAGTGACTTTGACATAAAAAATGGACCAAATAACAGCCTTAAAATAGTGCAAAATCCGAGCGTATCAGCTTGCCTAAGACCACGAAGGTCTTTATAAGCTTCCAATCATGCGTTTTTTGCCCTTAATTACATATCCATTAGTTTGTTCTAGTAGATGATTTCCTCAAGACTTCTATGTATAGAAGGTTGTCTTGACAATCATAGTACATACATTCTAATTAATGTAAGTTCTAATAGACAATAGGATCGAATAAATCCCGGCACAATGATAGAGAGAAGAAAATTCTCTTTGGGCATAACCCATTGTCATTGTCTAGCCATTTGAGATCCACATTTACACTTGCAATGATACTTGCTCCCACTGACTGACATAGTCTGTAGGTAGTATTGCAAGTCTTGTAATCTTTGATAGTCTAGATCAGTTTGAACAATCGTTAAGTATTTTCTTGGCCTTAAGACTAAGAGCCATAAATACTTTATCATTCAATGATTAAGAAGTTGATGTGTTGTTGAATACTCAACCTTGTCGCACTTATATTATTTTAATACTATGATGCCTTAAGCATCAACCATAAAACAATAGTTGAGCATTAATAGCTCCCACTTCAACAAAAACCTAAATGTATCAAGATCTCTTACTTAGAAGTTGCATTGTCATGTAAGTCATTGTCCTTCTATAAAATAGGTCAATCCAACTCACAAACATCTTTTCTTGCTTTAAACAAACATTGATGACAATTCAAGCTCTCCCATTTCCATATCTAGTCTTTTGTTCAAATGAACTAGGACTTAAGAAAAATGCAGCCTTTATGAATTCGTCATCTATCATGTTACTTTCCTCTAACAGTAATATAACGACTATTATTCTAAATATTTTCTACTTTTCATTTAAATCTTCTTGTAGTCATTTCTTATTACTTTAGGCGATGACTTGTGTCAGAAACTATTGGAGTGATCAAAAGATCCTCAAAACATTCTGTCACTCTAGGATATTCCAATCGAATCATCTTGACAGATTCTATTGATATCCATCTTTCATCGTCATTAACCAAGACTTTTCGAGCTACTTAAAGGAAAATAGCTTGACCTTATTCCTCAAAGAGCTTGTCAAGTACATGCATAATGCATTCTCGAACATTCTTCGTGGAATTATGTCGAGAAAATGGAGGACATGAATCATTGAGTATAAACTCCAAGCTTTCAGCGATGATAATCTTATCCATTTTCGTTTCCGGTCTACATAATTTAGGCATTCGAGTTTACTTTCTTTAAGGATCGCAGACAAAAATTGAATGACATAATGAAGATTTGACAAATAAACTTATTATCACATACTTATGGTCAATACATAATCGCAATTACCAACAAAACAATTATGTATATTGCAACTGTAAAATTAAAATTTTGTACCCTCAAGAGGTCAATACGCATTAAAATGTTAGCATTTTTACTGGTCACAACACCGACGAATAGTCCAGAGACCGCAGCACAGCATGACCGCCAAATGTTGCCTAAGCACGACCATCAGATTTAGCACTATAGAATCTTGTTTCTACAACATACTCCCATAACAATGCTCATGTGCTGATAACAAAACCAAGCTATCTCATAAATTCTGTTTGAACTTCTGAAACCTGTAATTTCTTAGGATTATTGTCCCCACAGCATGGGTGGCGATAATAATTTTTTTTTATACTCCAAAACTAGTGCACGAAAACTCGGGTTGTTATAATTTTTATGCAGTGTTGTTTTGTAAGTTAATGAAAGAGTAAAAATAAGAGAGATGAAAAAGTAGAGATAGAGATGTTTCTATTTTAGAAAACTTTAATGATGAGACAATTTAAAAAGAAAAATATTTAATTTTTAATGGGACAGATGGAATAGTATATAACAATAAAAGGAATTTTGTTTTTTCGATTTTTGGTTTATATGTGATCCAAATCGATTCGAAAAAAAAATAGCAAAAACTTTAAACAAATCGAATCAAGCTAAAAAAAAACAAATCAAATTTTAAATTTTAGTTTGATTCGAATTAGAAATTCAATTTTCAGTTATTTTAGTCATCCCTACGCCGTTCATTAAAATTTGCATGGTCTAAAAATAAAACTATGGAGTATTTATGTGGACGTACTAGTCGTAGCATAAAATTTCGTGGTTGGGGGGCTGGGTGAAAGGACGGAACTGCCCTTGCATATAAAAAGGCAACTTGCAAATCTGAACCCTCTTAACTCAGTCTCAATTGCTCGTGCTTCGGCCCCACACAGTGGCCTCAAAGTCAGCGGCGGCCACGCCAATCCCTCCGGTACGCTCCGATTCCCTTTCTCCCTCGATTCCTGCGGATCGCCTCTATGCTGGATCCTGTCTCTTTCCTTTATTTGTTGCAACGAAGAATCTTTAATCGTGTAACTGATGAATGTTGGGGATTGCAAATTTTGGATTTGGATTTGGATTTGGATTTGGATTCTATTCTGTGCCACTCCTCCTCTTTGGAATTTTAATGCTACCAATGCCTAAAATTTCAAGGGTTGAAGAAATGAAAGCAATTGTTATTGTTTTTTCTTTTTTTTTCACTCTATTTTGTTCTGTTTCCAAGGTACTCGATAACATTGATTTTTTAATCAGCTGAGCTTAGTCTGTTTCAAAGCGAAAAAAGAAAAAAAAAATAGAATGTTTCGATTTTCTGGTATGAAGTAATGGCTACGTATTTTGGGGTTTTGAATGCAAATGGTGGTATTTAATATATTGTGGAAGGTGCATCAAATAAATTATTGATGGCAGAAACATTACTAATTACATGTGAATTAGCATTCTAGTTATCGAGATAATTGAAATGATTGTAGAAAGCAGGCAATCCTAATATGCAGAGTTTCTTTAATATCAGGGATCTTGAAGTAGGAACTAGTTATTGCTCAAGATTTTGATGGATTATGATGATGTAAATGGCGAGGTAGTAGGAAGTTCTACTAATTACCAAGGAAGAGATGATGACGATGCAATTGTTGGGAGTTCTGCTGACGGACTAGACATTAAGGTGGACGAAGATTCCTCGGTGAGGGAGTTGTTCCAACTGGATGAGTTGCAGGATGTTAATTGCGTCGACGAACCATATGTGGGCCAAGAGTTTGAGTCTGAAGCTGCAGCACATGCTTTTTATAACTTGTATGCGACAAGAGTTGGTTTTGTCATCCGTGTGAGCAAGCTTTCTCGATCAAGGCGTGATGGCACTGCCATTGGTCGGGCACTGGTTTGCAACAAAGAGGGATTCAGGATGCCTGACAAACGTGAGAAGATCGTAAGGCAAAGGGCTGAGACAAGGGTTGGTTGCAGAGCCATGGTTTTAGTTAGGAAACTGAGTTCGGGTAAATGGACGGTTACAAAATTTGTGAAGGAGCATACTCATCCTCTAACTCCTGGTAAAGGCGGAAGGGATCTCATTTATGACCAATACCCCAACGAGCATGATAAAATCCGGGAACTATCGCAACAGCTAGCAGTTGAAAAAAAGAAAGTTGCTACATACAAAAGGCATTTGGAAATGATATTCGAACACATTGAGGAACACAATCAATCTCTTGGAAAGAAGATCCAAAACATTGTGAACAGTGTCAGAGATATGGAAACCAAAGAAGAAGTAGATCCTAGATCTTAGAAGTATAGGTGATTGATTATT
The DNA here is from genome assembly GCF_023119035.1 of Salvia hispanica. NCBI lineage: Eukaryota > Viridiplantae > Streptophyta > Magnoliopsida > Lamiales > Lamiaceae > Salvia > Salvia hispanica. Next base: position 20,281,789 of record NC_062967.1, on the reverse strand, counting down.
TTACAAACTTTTGTCCCCCAACTTAGGTCTGGACTGAATGAACTAGTTTGCATTGGGTTTTGTAGTCAGTCTAGTGTACATTAGTAGTAGGAATAGTGGGTTCAGAGTGTGTGTGTGTATTGTGTGCACTATCAATTGAATATGAATTGAGAGGTTTTTACATGAATTCAAAATCTTGATAAAATTACTTCACAGGGAAAACATTTTGTCTCTGGATGATTGAAATCTACTGTGTGGATCAATTATTGGTAGTTTAGTAGATTCATCTTCATTTTCTGAGTATGAGAAATAGAATCCTTGTGTTTGTTATGGCATTATCATCATTGTTGTCTTGCTCAGGAAAGGCTAGCTGAACTAGTTTCTTTTTCATTCCCTGATAAATTTAACAAGTTTGAGCATTCCCTGCTCTTGATATACTATGTTCATTGAAAGATCACGTGTCTTTCATATATTTCTGGGTAATATATTCCTATTCCTATTCCAACTGTTAGGGTGTGCTTGTAGGTGTGGCATGGTCTCAATCTGGTTCGGTATGCCTGACATGTTCTCGATCTGGTTTGGCGACTGTCATGTTTACAAAACAGCTCCACAGTCAGTTTACTAACACAAAATCCACTCTATGCACAAATCCTTACCCCCAAGATCCTATAAACACATGCCCTTATGATATTAGTATTTTTTGTTTCGAGATGCAGCAGAAAGTGAGTAAACAAAGTTAGTGAAAAATGTAATAGAAGTGAGTACAAAAGGTTAGTGAAAGGTGAACCCTACTTGTAGATATTAGTTTGTGAGTGAAATAAAGTTAGTGAAATGTGAATCCATTACCAAAAGTAGTAAAAAAGCAAATGAGACTTTTATTGATAGACAGACGAAAATGACAAAATGAAACACTTATTAGTGGACAGAGGGAGAGGGGGTAATTGATTTGATTGTAAGTGTAATTCCATTTGATAACCAAACAAACCAAGAATAATAGCTACATTATGCTAATTCATATTCAAACGCAATCAGGGACGGATCCAGAAATTCTGTATAAGTGGGGCAAAATTCCATACATTTTAAGGATTTTAGAAGGGGCATTTATAATGGTATTTCAAAAAAAATTTAAAAATAATGATCAAAATAACACTAATGAATTTTTTTGAGGTGAGGCATTTGCCCCTTGTATGATGCATGTACATCCGTCCCTGAACGCAATGCTTCAATGGCATTTTTTCCAAGCACAAAGGTTACCAACAAAGAGTAATGGAATAAATTATACTACCAAAATTCAGTTAAATAAGTCAACTTTCAGGAATATGAACCTTCCTGTCCATTATTTTTATGGTCAGCAGCTTCAATATCTGTAACTAAAGGATCTACAACCATCAAAAAATCATCAAAGGCGATCCCACACCATGTATTTAATAAACATATCCACTATTGCAGGTTCAACTCACATAATCTACGGAATCTACAAATACTACATCCCAGAAATTCGAAGATGAATATGAAAGGGGGTGCCCGACCGCAACCCACAAACCCTATGTAACACCATTTTCTTCAGATCTATTTTGCCCAGGAGCATCAAATAGCTCCTTACATAGCAACATCAGGATCCAATCTTCTCTGAATAGCAGCTGCTGCCTAAATTTTTTTGAAAAAACCCCCTGTTAGCAGATACAGAAGGAATGGATCATATTCAACACTTTTACAGGCGGCCTCACCTCAAAGTTGCCGAGTTTGTATTGATATGCCATCTCTTCCCTGAGTTGTGCTTGCTCTTTCATTGCTTGAGCCTAAAAATATCAATTTCACCAGAATGAGAATACAACAAATTGCCAGTAAAAGTGGGAACAGAAACAAGATATTCATAAACATCATACCATCCCAGACTGCATTGACTGCTGTAAAGCTTGGATCTGTTCTTCCTTTTGTCTTTCACGTTCTTTCTGCAGTTCTAGTCTGTAAAAAAGAAAACAGTTTGAAGAACATTATGGACTTCAGCCCTGGACTATGTGTCAGACTAATGTTCACCAAAGAGCAAAGTCTGGCAAGAAACTCAAATTAAAAATAAACACAGCTACTTGGATTGCATACGTATAGTCATTTGACAGCACATTGGTCAGATCACATTACCAGTATAAAGAACTTATTGCATGAATTGGGGCCAGATACACATGCATTGAGTATCTTTATGAGAAAAGGGAAACTTCAGATCCAGATTATGGAGAAGGGCCAGTCACAATTAACTCAACAAATTTTGACCAAGTGTGCTCACACTTATAGTGCTTGGCCAAAGTCAAAAACTTGGAATCATAAGTTCAATTCTAACCAGCAGAAGAATACAGTTCATTTCATCGCTACAATCACTGGATGAACTTTCATAGCCACAATATACTTTAATATTGCCATTTTGTATGACTTTCACTGGATGAAATACTCCCTTCATCTACCATAAATATTCCTATTGGTTGAAGGCACAGATTTTTATGCAAAATTCATAAAGTTTGAGAAAGAAAGAAATAAAGTGAGTACTAAATTGGCAGTACTTTTCAAATTATAGTACTCCATGAGACTAATTTTGGTGAGCGGGCAAAAATGGAAAGACGAGAGTATTTTTTGTAGGTAGAGGGAGTATTTCAAACAAGAGATAACTTATTGTATAGAGATGTAAGCATAACCTATGTATTTATGATATTACATAAAGTGGCACTAATGAACGCTGGCAATTCTAAAAACTAATCAAGTGCATTTTGTAGCTCTCAAACTAAATCCCACTTTATGGGCAGGTTAACATTCGTCCAACTCAGACTAAAGATTATAAAAGTTAACTAATAAAAAATTCTTGGATCATAAATTTCTCAAATCAATGCTAGAACTAGTGGGGTATGTCATCACAGCATTATCCAGTAATAACTAGAAAATGTAAAACTCAACGGAAAACAATTTCTCACCTTCGCTGTTCTTCATCATTGAATACAGTACGCTCAGACTCCTGCACTTTAGCAAATCCCTTTTTCATTTCCTTTTCCATTTTATGTTTGAAATAAGCATCAAGGTTGTAATACCTGCAAACATAAGAGCAAGAATCAGTCTTGCATCAAAAAATATGTAGTAGAGCTGAGAACACAACTATAATTGCACGGTTTCATGTGTGAAAAGAGGATACATACATACCTACCTATCCCCCCCTCCCCCCGGAAAATAAAACCCCCCACAAAAAACTTCTCTCAGTTGAATGCAATATAGACCCCATGAAGTTCCAGAGCAGTGCTGTAAACTTATAAGTAATGAAATAACAGAATCAACAAAGTAATTACATTTAAGGCCACAACAAAAGAATACAAATCAAATTTCAAAGTAACAATGAGACAGAATATAAGAAGACATCTTAAAGAGAAAAAACATAAGACACAGCCAAACCTATAAACTTCCAAAGACAGCATATTAAGAAGTAAAGAGGACTAACTTTTTAGAAGGGAAGAAGTAAAGAGGACTAACTTTTTAGAAGGGAAGGTTGCTGTGTTATGATCTTCCATGAAGCTGCAGAGACCACAAGCATTAGGAAATTTTAGTCCCTTAATAAAGGGAAATTGCACCGAAAAAGAATGGTAAAGTCATCGTGAGATTGAATGTCAAACTAATTTTCAGATGTGTCATTTCAACGAAGTCTAGATAAAATAAAGTGCAAGAAATTACTCTTTGAAGAGCTGCTTCTCTTCCCAATTGGCTAGACTTTCCAGGTTGACCTGTTTACAGAGCAGTTAGAATCAGCATGGACATAATCACATTCCAAAAAAGGACTTGAAATCAATTAATAGAATAGATCTACCCCAGAACATATACAGCATGCTGTCCCTCCAGAAATATCCATTTCTAGGCATGTCTATTTAATATTAAAAATAAATGTAAGGAAAGCATGCCAAAAATACTTTTGAAGAGAATTATCAGCCATATATAGTGAACAAAACAATCACAAAGAACACTATAAAATACAATAATCAAAATCTGACAAGACTACTATAGAACAATTAAAGGAAGCTGATGATATAATTTAAAAGAATTACTACCTTTTTCACTTCTGATAGCCATGCGGTAAATTCAGGCCGTTTATTCCTACAACAAAATGATAAATAAATCATGTTAATGAAAAGTACAGAGAAAGTAACTCAGAAAGGTACTCCACGAAGAAATGGAACCAAAAACAGTGATCATCTTCACATCTTGACAAAACAGGGAGAATGCAAGATCAAGTGAAAAATATTTGATGCAAAATATATTGTTATCATTGTAGCTTGCTTTTCTTTTCGCTATGGTTTTCCAGTAGAAAAATAGTATTAATTTATAGTAATACAAAAAGCAGCAGACATTCATGAACTGAAACCGGAGTAGCAGAAGGTGACTTGAAAGCACAAGCTAATCAGTTTCTAACCATACGATTTTGCAGCACATAAATAATGATTAAGAAAGAAGAAGAAAGGCGAATTGAGCAAATTAACATACCACATATCAGTCTCTCTAATAATGCCATACTTCCCCCACAAATTAGTGACGGCGCCTTTCTTCCCCTTCTCTTTCTCCTTCTTCTTCTTCTTGGCTTTCCGTTTCTTCTCATCCTCCCTCTTCTTCCTCTTCCTTTCCTTGTCTTTCTCTCTCATCCGCCTTTCCTTCTTCTCCTCTCTCCTCCTCTTCTCTCTCCTGTGCCGCCTCCTCTCGTCTTCGTCAGACGAGTCCTCCGAATCGTAAGAGTCCTCATCGGAGGCGGAAGACGACGTATAGGAATCGGAGTAATCCCTGGACCGCCTCCTCTTGGAGCTCGAGCTTCGGGTTTTACTGTGGCGCTTGGCTCGTTTCCGGATTTTTTTGGAATCGTGGTCGGAGTCGGAGTCCGAGTCCGGATCGGGCTCGGATTCGGATTCAAAATCGGATTTATGGCGGCGGCGGCGGTTGGAGGGAGCGGCGGCGACATCAATTGCCGGGGATTTGTTTCTGTCGTTGCCCATTTCTAGATTTTGGGAGGAAGAGGGATCAACCCGGTCGATGATTTATACCTAATTGTGCTAAAACCCACGATTTTACACTGTTCAAATGAAACGCTGCTCTATTGCAACGACTCTTTGTTCACCACGCCAAAAGGGTAGTAAAAATTTCATGCTCCGTACCAAGTTGGCATAGTGTACCTTACCAATAATTTCTTGACAAATAGAAATTAAAAACACCGACATGTCACATAAATTAAACATAAATTCAATGAAACTAATTGCACATAATATACGCCCATTAATTATGGAAAGTGGCATTATATTAGGCTTGCAATATACCGCTCCTACAATATATATGTATAGTACTGTTAAATATGGAATACGTTTATATACTTCTTAATAGGGACGTCAATTCAACCCGAAACCCGTGGGTCGGCCCGAACAACCCGATAAAATGAGGGGGTTAGGGTTGTAATTTTAATACCCGAATACAAAACGGGCTAAACGGGTTGGCCCGAATGGGTTGATAGGTTAAACGGATTGGCCCGAACGGGTTGCGGGTCGGTCCGATGGGTTGCAACTTTTTATTAAAAATTATTAAGTTTTAGGGTTTTTTTATATTTTTGAATCTTCAATCTTTCTACATAATCATTATACTTTTCCATTCGATCCCACAATATCAGTTTTCAAGTTCCATCTCAACTCATTAGTCCAACGTCTCATCATCTGCCACTAGTGTCTTACCACCACCAAAGCCAATCAAGATATAATTAAGAAATAACTCATCAAAATCTTAATATATTTATAATTTTAATAATGATTCATGTAAGATATGATTTTTAATTTTCACAAAGAATTAGTTACTAACAATGTCATAATGACACGCACACAAGCTTTAATTTATGTTGTTGTTGATCGAGATGAAATGCTTCTTTCCAAGTATTATTGTAGAATAGTAGTATGAAAATATGAAGATTTTATATGATTCTAACTAAAAAGAAAAAAGTATCTAAAATTTTAAAATCATTTATAGAAGAAAATTTTGATACAAGAAATTATTTTCGAAAGCTTTTAGGCCCGAATAGCCCGATGGGTTAGCCCCAAACCCGGCGGTTTAGGGTTAGGGTTGAAAATTTATAACCCGAAAAATCCATAACCCGAATAGCCCGCACCCAAATAACCCGGCAACCCGAGTGGATTGGCCCGAACCCGAACGGGTTAGCCCAGTTGACATCCCTACTTCTTAATGTAATAATATTTCACATAAAAAAAGTAATCATATTACATTATTTTTCATGTAAAAAAATTACTCCCTCCGTCCCGCTTTAGCAGTCCCATTGACTTTTCTGCACTCGTTTTGTAAAAATGATAATAAATAGTTAAAGTGGAGAAATAATAAAGTAAAAAAGAGAATAATGTAGATAAGACTCTTCTCTATATTATTCTCTTTTTTACTTTATTATTTCTCTATATTATTCTCTTTTTTACTTTATTATTTTTCCACTTTAACTATTTATTATCATTTTTACAAAACGAGTGCAGAAAAGTCAATGAGACTGCTAAAGCGGGACGGAGGGAGTACTATATTACAACTCTTTGATAGTATTTAAGATTTTACTAGTGAGACCATTTATTCTTATTTTATATTTATTTATATACACAAGTTTTATAAAAATAAAAATTATGACTATAAATTATGACCATTTAAAATTTTGTTAGAATACTAAGTAATCAGTTATATTTTTAATATTTTCTTATTAACATGTAAAAGTTCAGAAATATATTGCAAGTTATCATCATGTAAAAAATCAAGATATACTTAAGAGTATGATCAGAAATTATAAGCTATAGTCATAAAGTTTTTTTTTATAAACATTTCGTATATACAAATATAAAATAAGAATAAAGTCTCACCAATAAAATCTCAAATTAGTATACTATCAAGGAATAATTTTATTTTCTTCACGTGAAAAGTATAGTTATATGATCTTTTTTATATGTAAAATATTACTCCTATTATATTAAGAGATCAATATACATGTATATTATAGGGATCTTGTTAGGTTGAGATTTATGAACCTAATTGAGAATTGAGATGCAATCTTAGTCACTCATCCAGAATATTTGTGAAATGTCAACAGCATGTAGTTTATGTCAACACGGGGGCATGATTGTAATTTTATTAATTTTATTATTTTTTAAAAAAAAAAAATTAATTTTTTTTAATTTTTTTAATTTTTTTAAAAAGAAAATTCATTTTTTTTGTCAACTATATATACAATTTATGTAAACTACACATCAAATGTCAACAACTTTATTCAATAAATACTATTTGACATGGATTGTACACATAGTTAACATTATATGTGTGTAGTTGACATGAATTGTGTGTGTAGTTGACATGGATTGTACACATAGTTGACATTATATGTGTGTAGTTGACATGAATTGTATATGTAATTGAAAAATAAAAAAAAATTAAAAAATTTTAAAAAAATAATAAATAAAAAATTTTAATTTTTTTTTAAAAATTTAAATAATTAATAAAAAATTAAAATTAAAAATTTTAAAAAATATTTATTATGATATTACCATTCTGCCATTTCAAAATTAATTAATCTAAAGATATTTTCCATGTTGAAAAATCTGGACCACTCATTTAATAAAAATGAGTGGCTGATATTGCATCTCATTTCTCAATTAGCATAAAAAATTTCAATTGATCACAATCTTATATTATAGTAGTATATTGAACGCCTATTATATGAATGTAAGCTATATTTAATAGTAGTAATATAATGCCACCTTCCATAATTAATGGATGTCTATTTTGTGCAATTAGTTTTATTGAATTTGTGTTTAATTGATGTGGCATGTGGGTTTTTTTATTTCCATTTGTCATGAAATTATTGGTGAAGTACACCAAGTCACTATGCCAACTTGGTATGGAAGGATTATGGAATTTTTACTCACAAAAGGGACCTTTTTTTTTCCCACGCCATCACTTTACTCAACACTTTACTCAAGATCCCATCGTCGATTTAAGAGCATATCTCAGAGCCTATCTCGCTTCACATTTTTCATTTCTGCATCATCATTATTTTTTTAAAAAAATTTCCCTTTTATATTTAATATGTTATCAAATTAAATAATTAAAATATAAATAAGAGAAGATAAGGATGTTGACGTAGGAAATGGAAAGAATGGAATAAGGTATTTACAATAGAAAATATAAATTAAAAAAATATGGAAGGACTGATGATCAGCCCTATCCCTGCAATGGGTGGCCGATGATCGGTCATTGTGGATCGGCCAAGACCGTCGTATCGGCCATATGGGGTGGGGCTTTGATCGGTTCATTCTCTGCAATGAAGGGCCGATCGATCGAGAGGCCTTGAGATCGACCTCATCGGCCCTTCAATTCCTAATTCTCTAATAATGTTAGCATGTACTATACTCCCTCTGGCCTCTAATTAGAGTCTTATATGGCCCGCAGGAGCAGCGCAGTTAATTTCGGAGGGACTGAGTTGCAAAAATGAGCAATGATCGATTCTCACTACTGCTGCAACATCTCACAGGCATAAGTGTGAGGCATCGAGAGGCTTGCTTTTGGTAGGAAAGTGGGTTAACGACCCTCTACTTAGCGGGCTACTATGTACTCAGATTGAACAACCCTCACAATACTTTCGGGTCGGGATGTGGGGGCCCCTTAACTCTCCCTTCTCTCTCAGCACTGGTGCAAATACCCGAATAACGTGTTCACGTTAGGAGGAATAGGAGATGGTGGATTTATGGGGGCCGTTGGTTTGGCAGGCAAATACCCGAATAATGTGTTCATGTTAGGAGGGATAGGGGCAGGAGTTATGGGGGCCAGTTGGGCTTGGCTCTATGCACGACGACTGCTGGCCTTAGCCCTTTGAGGATTCGGGGCCTCCCGACCACTTAGGCATATAACGAACAAGTTTCTACGTCATTATATGCTTGAAAGGTTTTTGAGTCATTGTTTGGTAGGCCAACATGGCCCCTGTCATGAGGTCGGCCTCACTCGTGCCACCACTGGCCATCCTCATTTCCTTGAGATAAAATCGCTGAAACTTTTTAGATTTCTTCACTTGCCCTTTCAAACACATTGTGCAACATACTTGAGTTGCGCGCTCTAGTTCCATCTGGTCGTTTGGCGTTGTAGATGGTGACTATGCGCTCCCAAAACCTCTTCCCGGTTTGACTGGTGCCGATGACCAAATCTTGCGATACTGCAACGTAGGTCTGGAACAATGTGTCCATCTCCGACGGAGTGTACAAAGTGCGGACGTTGAAGTTCTCGTGCTCCACGTCTGGGGAAGGGGGGAGATGTTGCCCTCCGGAAGTTTGGACAACAGAGTCCACTCGAACTACCCCTCATCAGCATTCTGCATGTCCACCGGGTAAGGTCGATAGCCGCCCGGAATGCCCGAGCTTTGGATAAGAGGAGGCGACGAAAAACCCACATCCAACAACGGGTTAGGCATTGGACTGCCGAACCATTGGTTCTAACCACTGGGGGTGTTTGGGGATTTTGGCCGAACATGTTAGCAAAATTTGAGATAGAAAATGAGTTTGAGTGAAGAGTTGTTTGGTGTGATATTTTTGAAATGAAATTGAAGGTATTTATAGATGAAAAAAATGTGAATTTTGTAGTAAAAAAATGAAAAAATAAATTATAAGTGGGGAAAAAACAAATACTCCCTTCGTCTCATTCAAGATGTAGACCTTTCCTTTTAGTTTGTCACATTCAAGGTGTCCATTTTCTATATTTAAAAATAAATCCTTCTCTCCTCTCTCCTCATTAAAATATTCAACTACCTTTTTTCTCTCTACTTACTTCACCTAACAACTTTGCTAAAATCTCATGCCACTCAAGAATGTAGACATCTTGAGTGAGATGGAGGGAGTATATTTTTTTGGGAAATGGAAATTTTTTTGATATAATTTGATTTTTTCTAATAAAAAAAAAAGCATTTTACAACGAAGTGGGCGTCACACCTAGTCCACATCGCGCCATGTGGGCTGGGCATGTGTGTTTAATGGAGATAGTGATGGGGTTTGGTGCCCCTTGCACAACCGAAGACTTGTACAAAACAAATAAATCAGATACGGATCTATTTGACCGATTATGCGATTAATCAATTCACATGTTAAACACATAAATTGCATGCTAGAACGCAAATAATTCATGCTTAAAGAAAATAAATCCTAAGACATAATTTCTACGGTTTAGGGTTACCGATTTGATCCTCCAAAGAATCGTCGATTGCTCGCGCCTTCTCCACATGATGATCTTCAATACTAGACCACAGATCTTCTGACTGGTTCCCTGACAAGTATCTCGATATCAGGCTGAGCTGATCTTATCAAAATATTAGGACTCGAATAAAGAAGACAGAACTTTCTCACAGAGGAGAGCTGAAGAATTTTCGAGCTCCTCTACTAATTAGAGAGGGGGATGAAAATTTCATAGAATAATAATTGTATTTTCTGTCACATTTATTCTCATATTTATATTAAGTTCGTATAGGGCCCAGTTAGGGATCTTTGGAAGGTTTTGGATATGGGCTCAACCCAATTAGCTTTTTACTAATTAAATTGAATCCACGATTTAGTACAAGCTTATATTGGAATATTACGAGCAGCCACTACAGAAGTAATATTGACCTCCCCATCCAAATCCGAAATTACAAGTAATTCGAGTTTCCATTTTGTTTATTATTTATTTCTCGCGCTTAAGATATACATGTCCATTAATTAATTAATGTTTGCTATGGACTTAACTAATTAACATCTTATTAATTCCGAGAATGGACTTAGCAAGAAAACACTTATTTATTATTCATGGAATAATTAAATTCCAACTGACCAGTTTTTTAAGAATAAAACCTTGTTCAAGCTCCTCTTGAGAACATTATCAAACGAGACTCACCTCGCGCACGATTCAACATAATAGCAATCCTACCACCGCTAGATATTAATCACAACTACCCAATATATCATGATCATTGGGTTGCGAAAAACCTGCATCATTTGATAAGTTAAAGTAGTGTATAACCAATACCGTATGTTCAATGCTAACGTATGTAGATTAAGAAATACTCCCCCTGTCCCATTAAAAATGAAACGTTTTCCTTTTTTGTTTGTCCCATTAAAAATGAAACGTTTCCTAAAATGGAAACAACTCTATCTCTACTTTTTCATCTCTCTTACTTTACTCTCTCCTCATCAACTCTAAAAATGAAACGTTTCCTAAAATGGAAACAACTCTATCTCTACTTTTTCATCTCTCTTACTTTACTCTCTCCTCATCAACTCACAAAACAACACTACATAAAATCCCGTGCCGATTCCCAAATGTTTCATTTTAAGTGGGACAGAGGGAGTAGTTATTTATCAAGACCTAGTCTTTCAGTAGATTGCATAAAGATACGTCTTGCTATTTGATCCATTCAGTGCTATAGCACACCAACGTCATCTTATTTCAGAAAGGCTTAGAAATAATCGGACTGACATTGCAACCTTGCACGATAGGTAGTCTAAGCCTATGCGGGTTGTGAAATTCTTCTTTCTCTTTTGCAAAGCATTGCATAGAACAGATTGTGTTACCTTAAAGTGGATGACGCCCACAACCAGTCTACTAAACAAAAGACTTAGACTTTGTTTGCTTCTTATACATTTAAATATTTATAAAACATCTTATAAACGCACAAGCAAACACAATGTAATAATACACTGATTCTATTAGTACGATACTGCTCGAATAATACTGAATCGGGTTAAAAGTGGATTGTAAAGTTTTCCGTATACAAGCAAGATTCTTTTCGTGCTCGAAACATGCTTTTCAGTATACCAAACCTAACATAGAGTCCTCCCACAGCGAGCTGCCGTTGTGGATACTCTAAAGATTTTATATTATAATTATTTAATGAAGACAAATTATGTGACTCATTCTAGGAATGATAGCGAGAATAATTATGTGACTCGTCTAGGATTGACGCCCTTAGTGACTGTGATCTACTTTGTGCCGCATGAATAATATTTATGTGACTCGTTCTAGTAAAGTATGAACTGTGTCTGTGCTAGGGTGTTTGAAACTTGTATAAACCATAACTGTGAAAGCACATCCCTGGAATTCCCTTATCTCGTATGTTTTATCTCTTTGAAATTATTTTCATTTATTTACTTGTTTTCGTTATTTACTTTCAAAAATCTAAACATCTTTTGTGGTTCCAAATAGTAGAAAAAGTTTAGAAGAAGTTAGACAGTCTGTGATCGTTTTTCTCCGTGATCGATATCCGATACTGACCTTAAGCTATACTATATATACTCTATACTTGCAGGTTTATTTAGTGATAATAAAAAATGCATCACAAACTCAAAAGAGATTATGATAAACTTTTTAAAAATCATTAAAAATATATAAATAAAATGGAAAAAGCATAATTTTTATATTAAAGACATAATAAATTAACAAGAAAGAATATATATAATGTCGTATTAATCGAGTACCCGAAAAGGTCTTACATCATCCACACCCAAACCTGTAACGAACCTGAAATTTAGAATTTCTGGTACCCAAAACCGCTCGGTATCGGGTCAGGATCGAGTATACCCGAGAACTGAATTTGCACCCCTTCTACTAATATTAGGAACAATAAAGAAAAACTAATCACATGTGCTAAAGTAGAAAACTGTGTAATTCATGGTGTCCTCTATTTTTCAGTAGTGTGTCTTCGAGATGGAGGAGTTCGGATGTTTGATCTCATTTCCTCTCTTTCTTCTTCCTTCTCCAAGAATGAGCTTAAAATGAAATTTTGCGCTCCCTTTTCCTCATCACCTTGCTAGGTAGCATAGAGTGACAATGTCACCAGGCTAGGTAGAGGGCTCTGGGAAGGTCTCACTCATCTGCAGGGACAGAGGGAAAAAAATATCCTAATAGGGGTTGACTATATATATCTCATAACAACTATAGATTATATAATTTCTTTTGTTCCATAAAAATAGACACTAATTTCTTTCGTTCCATAAAAATAGACACTAATTTCTTTCGTTCCATAAAAATAGACACTATTTAACTAAACAAAATTTCTTCACACATCCAAGTCCAAAGAAAGTTTAACTAAACAAATTTTAACAAAAATCCAAATATTTCAATCAAAACGAACATACTTTTAAGAGTTGTACTTTTAATTTAATTTTGTAGTCAATCAATGAATAGACATATTTTAGAAAGCACACTATCTTGACACACTTTTACAAGGAAGTTTATAATATTAATTGTATCTTCTTCCTCAAACTCATCTATTAAGCCATTGTCCTTCATTTTCTTCTCTGTAATTTTTGACTTCTTGATTCATTTCAGTCTCTCTTACTATTCAGTTTTAATGATTTAGTCTTCAATAACGTTTATTTGGTGAGGGCCGGAGATAAATTTCAGAATTTTTCATCATTTTTTAAATAGAAAAAATCCAAAAAATGTTTTGGGTAGGGGCTTAAGCCCTCTCCCATTTGAACGTGTGTCTTGCATTGATGACAAATACAGAGAGAAAATACCAATTAAAAAAATTTGATGAGCAAAAATATCTGCAAAACGTATTTATGAGTGTGTTCCTACTTATAAATTTTAGAGATTTTTTCTTTAAGAGATTTTTTTTTTTCAAATCTTTATGTCGAGAGAATGTGGAAAACTGCTCCAAGAGTGGACATAAGACTGAATCTCGTGTTCACTTTCCCACGTCACCCGACCGAGTAGAATATGGTGAAAAAGTCACTCGATCAGGTAGAGGGCTTTGGGAAGGTCCGCATGATTCGACCAGTCGGGTAAAATAGTGTGGCAAAGTCAATCGTCCAGGTAGAGAGCTTTGGGAAGTTCAGCATGTCTCACCAAGTTGGGTATGATAGTTGACAAAAACACTCAACCAGGTAGGAGTCTATGGACAAATTTTTACACTTCACCAGCCAAGGTATAATATGGTGACAATTTCACATGAACGCATGGAAACTGTTACCTGACCGTGTGGAACTCGCTGCCTATACAAAAACTCTTCTTTTATGCTCCAAATTTGGTCCCATTTTCGCCTCAAATTTCAACTTATGAAGGAAACATGCACAATTAAGAGTACAAACTTAATAAAACTACGTGAATTCAGTAGGGAAAAAATAAAATAACTACAACCTCCGTCCCTGAAAATTTGATACAGTTTACTATTTCGGTTCGTCCCTGAAAATTTGATACACTTCACTTTTACCATTTTTGGTAGTGGACCCCATATTCCACTAACTCATTCCTACTCACATTTTATTATAAAACTAATACTTTAAAAGTAGGACCCACATCCTACCAACTTTTTCAACTCACTTTCCATTACATTTCTTAAAATCCGTGTCGGGTCAAAGTGTAGCAAATTTTGGGGGACGGAGGTAGTAGTTCACATTAATAATATGGAAAATTTATTAAAATTTTAGAATTTAATATGCACTTCCTCCGTCCCACTTTAAGTGGAGTAGTATTTCTTATATAGTTTTATTTTGTGAGTTAAGTGAAAAGAGAATAAAACAAGAGAGAAAAAGTAGAAAGAGTAATGTTTCAATTTTAAGAAATGTACTACTCCCTCCGTCCCACAAAAGATGTCACACTTGTGGGATGACACGGGATTTTAAGAGGTTTTGTTTTGTGAGTTAAGTAGAAAGAGAAGATATAATATTTATATTAATGTGAGGGAGAACTTTTTCTATTATTGAAAATGTGATATCTTTAGTGGGACAAACTAAAAAGAAAAGTGAAACATCTTTCATGAGACGGAGGGAGTATCACTTAGAGTAAGTGCGACATCCCAAATACAGAGAGAGAACACAAAATAAACAATATGAATAGGACAAAATATCTGCAAAACATAATTGTGTGAAAGATCCCACTCATAATAAGAAAAAAAATCATGTACAAGGATAAACCCTCACTCTTGCAGAATGATCTCTGATGCACTCATATGTACTATGACCCCACCAGAAGTTGGCGATGTTGATCTATACAACAATGGAGTCTACAGACTAAAACAAGACAAGACACAGAGAAATGCAACAGAAATGAAAGATCGACAACCTGTTCAGCGTGTTAGGTTTGGTATACTGAAAAGCATGTTTCGAGCAAGTTTCGCTCGAATAAAATCTTGCTTGTATACGTAAAACTCTATAATCCACTTTTAACCCAATTCAGTATTATTCGAGCAGTTTCGCACGAATAGAATCAGTGTATTATTACATTGTGTTTGCTTGTGCATTTATAAGATGTTTTACAAACATTTAAATGCATAAGAAGTAAACAAAGTCTAAGTCTTTTGCTTAGTAGACCGGTTGTGGGCGTCGTCCACTTTAAGGTAACACAGCCGGTTCTATGCAATGATTTGCAAAAGAAAAAGAAGAATTTCACAACCCAAATAGGCTTAGACTACCTATCGTGAAAGGTTGCAATGTCAGTCCGATTATTTCTAAGCCTTACTGAAATAAGATGACATTGGTGTGGTATAGTATTGAATGGATCTAACTTTATGCTATCTACTGAAAGACTAGGTCTTGATAAAATACTACTCCCTCCGTCCCACTTTAGGAGTCCTGGTTTACCATTTTTGAGTGTCCCACTTTAGGAGTCCTGGTTAGAATATTCCATAAATGGTATTAGGCCCCACATTCCACTAACCTTTTTTCACTCACATTATATTATAAAACTAATATAAAAAGGTAGGACCCACATTCCACTATCTTTTTTCACCAACTTTTCTTTACATTTTTTAATACCCGTGCCGAACTCAACCGGGACTCCTAAAATGGGATGGATGGAGTATTTTTTAATCTACATACGTTAGCATTAAGCATACGGTATTGATTATCCACTACTTTAACTTATCAAATAGTGCGTGTATTTCGCAACCCAATAATCCCGATATATTGGGTAGTGGTGATTAATATCTAGCGGTGCTAGGATTTCTATTATGTTGAATCGTGCGCGAGGTGAGTCTCGTTTGATAATGTCCTCAAGAGAAGCTCGAATAAGGTTTTATTATTCAGAAAATTGGTCAGTTGGAGTTTTATCACTCTATGAATAATAAATAAGTGTTTCTTGCTAAGTTCACTCATGGAATTAATAAGATGTTAATTAATTAAGTCCATAGCAGACATTAATTAATTAATGGACATTTATATCTTAAGCGCGGGAAATAAATAATATAAATAATGGAAACCCGGATTACTTGTAATTTCGGATTTGGATGGGGAGAGTTCAATATTACTTCTAGTAGTGGCTGCTCGTAATATTCCAATATAAGCTTGTATTAAATTGTGGGTTCAATTTAATTAGTAAAAAACTAATTGGGGGAGCCCATATCCAAAACTTTCCATAGATCTCTGACTGGGCCCAATATGAACTTAATATAAATAGGAGAATAAAAGAGAGACAGAAACAATTAATCAGTAGTAGAATTTTCGTCCCCCTCTGGTTTTAGAGGAGCTCGAAAATTCTTCAGCTCTCCACCGTGAGGAATTTCTGTCTTCTTTTATTCGAGTCCTAGTATTTTGATAAGATCAGCCCACCCTGATATCGAGATACAGTTCGAAAAGCAGTCAGAAGATCTATGGTCTAGTATTGAAGATCATCGTGGAAAAGGCGCAAGAAATCGTCGATTCTTTGGAGAATCAAATCGGTAACTCTAAACCGTAGAATTCATATTTTAGGATTTACTTTCTTTAAGCATGAATTATTTGCGTTCTAGCATGCAATTATCTGTTTAATATGTGAATAATTAATTGCATAATCGGTCAAATAGATCCTTATCTGATTTATTTGTTTTGTACAAGTCTTCCGCTGTGCAACGGGCTCCAAACCCCAGCAATTGGTATCAGAGCCAATTTTTGGCTCTGATTATGTGAATTAATTTCATGTTATGTGAATTGCTTGAATGCTTGATTTCTTTGTTTGGTCACTATAACGAAGAAGGGATTAAGAACGACGATGAGGGCACATTCGATGAGGACGTGCAGCCAGCGCTCGCGCTGGGGCTCATGTCGTTGAACGTGCAGATCACGGCGTCAGCGAAAGAATTTGAGCCTCCGGTTGTGGAATTGTCACGGACATTCTGAGGAATTCATCTCTCAAATTCTTTGTAATCATTACGTGAACGCAGTGATACATATATATTAATCATATTTGTATGCATTCAAGAATCTAATGATTACTTATGATTACATTATGTAATCAATTGTTTCGTGTACTCTTCGATTCATATTAGCTTGTGAATCGAATAAATTCTCGTTTTGATTCTTACCAATTTGTATGCGACTTGGATTCGCGGGAGAATTGTTGGCGACGTGAGGAGCACGCAGCGGCTGCTGTTACGCAGCAGTTTTGGTGCCTGGCAGTTCGGCGTCTTGTGCCGAGGACGGCGGTCTGCACGTGAGCAGCGCCGGCGGCTACAGAGACAGCGCCAACAGCAGCGACGGCACCAAGGGCGACTCCACTGGCAAGCTGTGACATCGGGTAGTCCCTATGGCTGGGTAGGCGATCAGCGGGAGGGGCAGTGCCAACGGATACGAAGCATTTTCGTCGGGCAGCAGCGGCGGTGTTTTGAGTGGGAGTCCGGCAACGGCTCCCGAACTCGTGTTCCATCGCCTTGCATAGCTCAACGAATAATCGCTTTCCAAAATATGATTAGGGTTTCAAATCCTTAGATTCAAATTTGGAAATAATTCAAGAATAATTTAGAACTAAGATTTGAATATATCTTTTATGGATTCTATATATTATAAAAGATTTGATTTTGTATTAAATCATGGATTAATTATAATTTTATCCTTATTTTATAGATTTGTAGGGATTTAATTCCTAGATGATTCCTAGTTAAATTTGGATAATGACAATCTAATTTTTATTTATATCCTATGGATTAATGTGAATTTATCCCTAGACAAATCCTAGTTGGATTTAAATAATGATAATATTATCTTATTCTTATCCTATGAGTTTATATGAATTTATTCATAGATGAATGCTAGATGAATTTGGATAGTGATAATATAATATTTTATTCTTATCTTATAGATTTATATGGATTTATTCCTAGATAAATCTTGGATAGATTTGAATAATTATAATATAATATTATCTTATTCTATGGATTTATTCCAAGATAAATCCTAGATGAATTAGGATAAACATCTATATTAATTTATTTTTATCCTATGGATTTGAATAGATTTAATTCTATTAAGACAAATCCTAGATGAATTATAATAAATATTAATCTAAGTTATCCTTATCTTTGGATTTATATCCTATATAGATTAGGATAAAGATGATATATAAGAAATCCTTATTTAATTGGATTTAGATAAATTTATTTATCTAAGAAATCCTAAGTAATGTTTGATATATTCTGGACTTCTATTCTAAATAGAATTAAGATTTGCATAAATCTTTGTTGATAGGATTTTATTTTTATCTTATGGATTATGATGGAACTATTTCTATCTAGTAATATCCTAGTACGATTTAAATAATGGTAATCCTTGATCAACATTATCTTGAATTGTAGGATTTGATTTTATCTAAATAAAATCTTGAATAATTTTAAATGGATTTAGATAGTTAACTCCATCTTGATAAATCCTAAATGAATTTGGATAATTACTATCCAAGATAAAACTGAATTATTTAATTGATTCTCCCTTGACTAGATTAAATAATTTTCGATGATTATCCTGTGTGTTTAAATGCCATGCATTAAATGGATTTATCTGTTTATTTGGTGCTTATCTATTTTAAGTGGATTATCTGTTTTATCTGCTTATGTGATAATTATGCAAAAACCATATAAAAATATCTCAGTGATGATTACAACAAGTGCGTTGTATACGGTCTCCATCGTTGGTTTGCAAATTTATGAAGCTAGTTTCTAATATTATCGTCACCCATGCTGTGGGGACAATAATCCTAAGAAATAGCAAGTTCATAAGGGCAGACTTCTCAAATATAAATAGTATGAACTAGAAAGTAGTTTCTAATATTATCGCCACCCATGCTGTGGGGACAATAATCCTAAGAAATTACAAGTTTCAGAAGAATTTATGAGATAGCTTGGTTTTGTTATCGGCACATGAGCATTGTTATGGGAGTGTGTTGTAGAAACAAGATTCTGTAATGCTAAATCTGATGGTCGAGCTTAGGCAACATTTGGCGGCCATGCCGTGCTGCGGTCTCTTGACTATTCGTCGGTGTTGTGACCAGTAAAAATGCTAAAATCTTAATGCGTATTGACCTCTGCTTGAGGGTACAAAATTTTAATTTTACAGTTGCAAGATACATAATTGTTTTGTGGTTATTTGCGATTATATATTGAGCATAAGTATGTGATATAAGTTTATTTGTCAAATCTTCATTATGTCATTTAATATTTGTCTGCGATCCTTAAATAAAGTAACTCGAATGCCTAAATTATGTAGACCGGAAACGAAAATGGATAAGATTCTCATCGCTGAAAGCTTGGAGTTTATACTCAATGATTCATGTTCTCCATTTCCTCGACATAATTCTATGAAGAATGTTCGAGAATGCATTATGCATGTACTTGACAAGCTCTTTGAGGAATAAGGTCAAACTATTTTCCTTTAAGTAGCTCGACAAGTCTTGGTTAATGACGATGAAAGATGGATATCAATAGAATCTGTCAAGATGATTCGATTGGAATATCCTAGTGTGACAGAATGTTTTGAGGATCTTTTCATCTCTCAAATAGTTTCTGACACAAGTCATCGCTTAAAGTAATAGGAAATGACTACAAGAAGGTTTAACTGAAAAGTAGAAAATCTTCAGAATAATAGTCGTTATATTACTGTTAGAGGAAAGTAACATGATAGATGACGAATTCATAAAGGCTGCATTTTTCTTAAGTCCTAGTTCATTTGAACAAAAGACTAGATATGGAAATGGGAGAGCTTGAATTGTCATCAAAATTTGTTTAAAGCGAGAAAAGATGTTTTGTGAGTTGGATTGAACTATTTTATAGAAGGACAATTACTTACATGACAATGCAACTTCTAAGTAAGAGATCTTGATCCAGTTAGGTTTTTGTTGCAGTGGGAGCTATTAATGCTCAACTATTGTTTTATGGTTGATGCTTAAGGCATCATAGTATTAAAATAATATAAGTGCGACAAGGTTGAGTATTCAACAACACATCAACTTCTTAATCATTGAATGATAAAGTATTTATGGCTCTTAGTCTTAAGGCCAAGAAAATACTTAGCAATTGTTCGAACTGATCTAGACTATCAAGATTTTAACATTTCGTTAAATAGCTTGAGAGTTGAGAAAGTCTGTTTGATGCACTATGAGTTAGAATCATTTGATTTTTCAAGAGATTCAGAATACTTATAGAAGTGCAACATAGAAAGACTAGCAAGTCTCAATGGTTTACACCATAAGGAGACGAGCAAAGGGTTATGATCAATAGTGGGAGTCTAATCTCCATTAACGAATCCAAGCATTCATCTAATGAATGGGATAGTTATGTAAGAAGGAATCGAAGTCTTTCTAAGACAATTTTGATTAAGTAATGAGTTGTACTCGTTAAAATCTTATCATTGATGGGATAAACATTAAAGAAACTACCAACATCAGTACCTTCTACAAAACACGAGTTGTGGACTAGAGCGTCTCTAGTCTAGCACATCTCAATGTGTAATGTTGTTCCAACACGTGTTTGAAAAGTGTCCAAGAAATTGGAGTTGAGTACTGAGGCATGTTTTAAGGTTTGTCCCAAATGATGTAAGGTTATAAGTTCTGTAATCTTCAAAGATATAATTCTTGTATGAAGATCAAGAGATGAACTTCAAGCCTAACAACGTGATAACTCTCAAAATAAAGAGAGAGATATCGGATTTTTCACATTACCAAGAAGTCATACTATTAGAAACTTTTGCACTAATAAAATCAACTTCAGTACCTAAGATTGTAAGAACCATGTCGTAGTGGGAGCGTTCCACTGGAACACAACAAGTTCATGGGTCTAAGAGTGTCGTAAGACTCAGTCTTAGATTAACTTGAACATAATCCCTTTAACTACAATGTAGTATTGGTTAATTTGGATAATCATCTTTGAAAAGGTGATAGATTCCATATTACAATCTAAGATAGACAACATGTTTTACAAGACTTGCAATACTACCTACAGGTTGTGTCAGTCAGTGGGAGCAAGTATCTTTGCAAGTGTAAATGTGGATCTCAAATGGCTAGACTATGACAATGGGTTATGCCCAAAGAGAATTATCTTCTCGCTATCGTTGTGCCAGGATTTATTCGATCATACTGTCTATTAGAACTTACATAGTTTAGAATGTATGTATTATGATTGTCAAGACAACCTTCTATAAATAGAAGCCTTGAGGAAATCATCTACTAGAACATTCTAATAGATATGTAATTAAGGGCAAGAAACGCATGATTGGAAGCTTATATAGACCTTCGTGGTCTTAGGCAAGCATCTAAATCAGAGTATATGTGTTTTATCAAAATTGTCAAATATTTGGAATTTGACTTGTGTCCTTAACAGTGTTGTAAGCACAAGGAAGTTGAAAATGCATTACATATGGTATTATTGGTACTCTACGATGATGAAATCTACAAAAGTTGCAAACAACTGAGATTGGCATCTGGCGTAGGAAACTGGTTGTCTGCCCAATTTAAGATAAAGGATTTAAGAGAAACTAATTACATTCTTAGCATCTGAGTCCTTTTACGATTGCTAGAAAAAATGTTGAGATTCTCTTAGGAATCCTATATCTATACATTTCTCTTGGAACATTTTAGCATTAGAAATTCCATGAAAAGGTTTATACCTTTCAAGATGGAATTGTCTTGTCTTTAGTCAAGTGTCGTTTGACGCTTAGTGAGATCAAGAATTATGAGACTAGTTTCGGAGATAGTTATCTCATGTATACTATAATGTGCACTAAGTTTGATATTAGTTGTGTTTTTGCATGAAAAGCGTATATCATATTAACCATGGCAAAGGACTTTGATTGAGGTAAAGAGTATACCATAGTGCTTGAGAAAGATTAATTGTTATATTCTAGTTTACCAGTCATTCATGTAATGTCCTTGGGGTTACACTGACTTAGTTTTATGACTAATAAGTGATCGAGTAAGTCATCCTCTGAATATGTGTTTACCTTAGGAGTATCTTCCTAATAGCTTTAATCGTAAGTTTGAGTATGTCTATGAGTATTACATTTGGAGTATGACTCTAGTGAATGCTAACTCAAGGGACACACGAGCTAATAAAGCTAAGCAATCACATAGAGAGATGAAATTAATTAAAGATCAAGTACGCAGTAAAAGACATTATGATGGAAAAGATATGATCAGAGAACAACCAAGCAGATTTTTTACATAAAATGCCTATGTGGCAACATGTTCAAACATGATGTGAAATGAATGGTGGTTCGATATATCTAGTACCAATACCTGCTTTGTGTATAAGTGGGAGAGTTTTTGGCAGTGGGTATACTCGAAAGCATGTTTTGAGTATAAGTGGGAGATTGTTAGGTTTGGTATACTGAAAAGCATGTTTCGAGCAAGTTTCGCTCGAATAGAATCTGCTTGTATACGTAAAACTCTATAATCCACTTTTAACTCGATTCAGTATTATTCGAGCAGTTTCGCACGAATAGAATCAATGTATTACTCCCTCCGTCCCAAGATAAGTGACCTACTTCTTTTGGGCACGGGATTTAAGGAATGGTATTTAAATAAGTTAAAGTGGAGAGAGTAAAGTATGAGAGAGGGAAAAGTAGAGGAGAGAAGAGAGAATAAAGTAGGTGGAAAATAAAGTAAGAGAGATGACTTTTTGCTAAAAATGGAAATAGGTCACTTATAGTGGGACACCCCAAAAAGGAATACAAGTCACTTATCTTGGGACGGAGGGAGTATTACATTGTGTTTGCTTGTGCATTTATAAGATGTTTTACAAACATTTAAATGCATAAGAAGTAAACAAAGTCTAATTCTTTTGCTTAGTAGACTGGTTGTGGGCGTCGTCCACTTTAAGGTAACACAGTCGGTTCTATGCAATGCTTTGCAAAAGAAAAAGAAGAATTTCACAACCCAGAAAGGCTTAGACTACCTATCGTGAAAGGTTGCAATGTTAGTCCGATTATTTCTAAGCCTTACTGAAATAAGATGACATTGGTGTGGTATAACATTGAATGGATCTAACAGCAAGACGTGTCTTTATGCTATCTACTGAAAGACTAGGTCTTGATAAAATACTATTTCTTAATCTACATACGTTAGCATTGAGCACACGGTATTGATTATGCACTACTTTGACTTATCAAATGGTGTGGATTTTTCGCAACCCAATAATCCTGATATATTGGGTTGTGGTTATTAATATCTAGCGGTGCTAGGATTGCTATTATGTTGAATCGTGCGCGAGGTGAGTCTCGTTTGATAATGTCCTCAAGAGGAGCTCGAACAAGGTTTTATTATTCGGAAAACTGGCCAGTTGGAGTTTTATCACTCTATGAATAATAAATAAGTGTTTCTTGCTAAGTCCACTCTTGGAATTAATAAGATGTTAATTAATTAAGTCCACAGCAGACATTAATTAATTAATGGACATTTATATCTTAAGCGTGGGAAATAAATAATATAAATAACGAAAATCCAGATTACTTGTAGAGGAGATAATGTAGAGGAGAATCTCCTTTATAGCGTTTGAATTTGCGCACTTGTTTTGGAAAAATTATAATAAATAACTAAAGTGGTGAAAAAATAAAATAAGAGAGAGAATAATGTAGAGGAGAGCCCCTTTACATTATTCTCTTTTTTACTTTATTTTTTCTCCACTTTAAATATTTATTATCATTTTTTCAAAATATGTGTGAAAAAGCAAACGTTTCATATTTAATGGGACAAATGGAATATATATAAATAATCTAAAGGACTTTCTTATTTGGTTGTAACTTGACTTTTTGGTTAAGGTGAGATACAATATTTGGATACCATAAGACAACTGAAAGGGTTGGTAGTGGAAGCGCATAATAAATCAGAGAAAATGATCTATTTAGCATATTATTCAGATAAATTCTATTCGCGTAATTATCATATGTATCATGCTCATAACTTGAATTAAAACCTGCTTTTGATTAATTGAAACCTAAAACATGATTTTCTACGGAATAAAAGTTATACCTTCTTGATTCACCAAAGAATCACAGATTGCTCGCTATTTCTCCCCGTGAAGATCTTAAGTACTAGTCACGGATCTTCTAACTGGTTCCTGAATTGTATTACGAAATCATTATGGGCTAATCTTATCAGAACACCAGGACTTAAAAAAAGAACACAAAAAAATCTCTCGTAGGTGAGCTAAAAAATTCGTCCACTCAGGGATGTATGGAGGTTTGGATGTGGTCTCCCCCAATTAGCTTTGCTAATTAAATTGAACCCACAATTTATTACAAGCTTAGCGAGTTAAGGTCTTGTATGAGTCCCATTCCTTCAACATTGCGATCGAACTGTTTGACCGTTAACGCCTTCGTGAAAGGATCTGTCAGGTTGTTCTCTGACGCAATCTTGACCACTTGTATGTCTCCTTTCTGCACTATATCTCTGATGATATAATGTTTTCTCTCTGTGTGTTTGCTCGCTTTGTGAGCCCTCGGTTCTTTCGAGTTTGCCACAGCACCAGAATTGTCACATTAAATGGTGATGCTTTTGGGCAGATTTGAAACCGCACCTAAGCCCAGAAATAAGTTCTTCAGCCATACAGATTCCTTTGCAGCCTCTGAAGCGGCCACATATTCAGCTTCCATGATAGAGTCCGCAATGCGTTTTTTCTTTACACTCTTTCATATTACGGCACCACCTCCTAAAGTGAACACATATCGAGAAGTAGATTTTCTCGAGTCTCGATCAGCTTGGAAGTCTGAATCGGTGTATCCCAAAGGTCAGAGCTCGACTGCATTGTAAACTACAACATAGTCTTTAGCCCTTTTCAGGTACTTGAGTAAGTTCTTTATGGTAGTCCAATGTCCTGGGCTAGGATTTGATTTATATCTTGCTACCATACCAATAGCAAAACAAATATCAGGCCTTGTACAAAGCATTGTTAGGTTTTTATACTGAAAAACATGTTTCGAGTACGAATAGAATCTTGCTTGTATACAGAAAACTCTACAATCCATTTTTACCCCGATTCAGTATTATTCGAACAGTTTCATATGAATAGAATCACTATTATTATTACATTGTGTTTGCTTGTGCATTTATAAGATGTTTTATAAACATTTAAATGTATAAGAAGCAAACAAAGTCTAAGTCTTTTGCTTAGTAGATTGGTTGTGGGCATCGTCCACTTTAAGGTAACACGGTCAGATCTATGCAATGCTTTGCAAAAGAAAAAGAAGAATTTCACAACCTAGATAGGCTTTGGCTACCTATTGTGAAAGGTTGCAATGTCAGTCCGCATATTTCTAAGCGTTACTGAAATAAGATGACATTGTTGTGGTATAGCACTGAACGGATCTAACAGCAAGACGTGTCTTTATGCTATCTACTGAAAGACTAGGTTTTGATAAAATACTATTTCTTAATCTACATATGTTAGCATTAGGCATACAACATTGATTATGCACTACTTTGATTTATCAAATGGTGCGGGTTTTTCGTAACCCAATAATCCCGATATATTGGGTAGTGGTGATTAATATCTAGCGGTGCTAGGATTGCTATTATGTTGAATCGTGCGCGAGGTGAGTCTCGTTTGATAATGTCCTCAAGAGGAGCTCGAATAAGGTTTTATTATTCGAAAAACTGGCCAGTTGGAGTTTTATCACTCTATTAATAATAAATAAGTGTTTCTTGCCAAGTCTACTCTTGGAATTAATAAGATGTTAATTAATTAAGTCCATAGCAGACATTAATTAATTAATGGACATTTATATCTTAAACGCGGGAAATAAATAATATAGATAACGGAAACCCGGATTACTTGTAATTTCGGGTTTGGATGGGGAGGTCAATATTACTTCTGTAGTGGCTGCTCGTAATATTCCAATATAAGCTTGTATTAAATTATTGGTTCAATTTAATCAGTAAAAAGCTAATTGGGGTGAGCTCATATCCAAAACCTTCCATAGATCCCTGTTTGGACCCAAAAGGAACTTAATATAAATAGGAGAAGAAAGAAGACAGAAAATACACATTATTATTTTCTTAAAATTTTCGTCCACTCCATCACAGAGAAGGGAACGATTTTTTCTCTCCAGCTCTCCTCCGTGAAGTCGATTTTTCTGTCTCTTTTATTTAAGTTCTAGTATCTCGGTGAGATCAGCCCACACTAATATCATAATACAATTCGGGAACCAGAGAGAAGATCTGTGGTCTAGTATTGAAGATAATCGTGGAGAATGCGCAAGCAATCGATGATTCTTTGGAGAATCAAAATCGGTAACCCTAAACCGTAGTATTCATGTTTAGGATTTATTTTCTTGAGCATGAATTATTTGCGTTCTAGCATACAATTATCTGTTTAACATGTGAATTGATTAATCGCATAATCGGTAAAATAGATCCTTATCTAATTTATTTGTATTGTACAAGTCTGCCGCTGTGCAATGGGCACCAAACTCCAGCAAGCATAGCATACACGAGACTACCAACTGCCGAAGCATATGGTATCCTTCTCATTTCTTCAATCTCAGACGGCGTCTTTGGACACATCTCTTGAGATAAATGTATTCCATGTATATGTTTCTAGAACTTGTTCATCGTATGTTTAAGTTTACATAGTGTTTAAGTTGATAAGGGAAGACGTTAGGCCATCTTATCAAGCTACTTTTATATCCTAAACTTTTTACCTTTTCAAAATTTCATTTACCTTTTTGAGCCAATTTTGAGCCTTTAAGTCTATTCTTTGGAAGCTAAATTAATAGGGACAATCCCTTGGGTTAGTATAGTTTTGTATTTTATTTTATAAATGAATTGGAGAGATTAGGAGAAAATTATGAAAAATGGAAAAATTATTGTGCTTATATATAAAAGCGCATGTTGTGAAATAGAGAAATATTAAAGTGTACTGATCTTAAAACGTTGCATGTGTTCAAAATAAGAGAAAAAGAAAAGAAAACAAAGGAAGGTTGTGTAGAAAAAGAAAGAAAATTAAAGGATTGGTAAAGTGAGTTGAAGTGAAATAAATGTCAAAAGTGTCTTGGACTTGAAAGAAAAAGTTGAGTCAATTTTACTCTATTTGGGATTTTAATTTTCTATTAACTTTTTAGCCAAATATTTGTCACCTAACAAAAAGCCTACATTACAACGAAAAAAAAGATCTTTTGAACTTTTGATGCTTGATCACACCTAGTAAATGAGGGATTAAACTTTGACCAAGCATATGGTAAAAATTACAAGTTGTATGATTTGAGTGCTTATACACATCGCAAAATTTACTTTGAGAGTGAGAGACAAAATATACTTCTCATCTTTGGAAGTTTGCCAACTTGTGAGTGCATGAATTCAAGGTGATCTACGAGTTAATAATGAAAGTGCACTAATAAGTCTTGCTTGGTTAAGTTGCGTTAAATCATGCTTAATCTATATTTTCCTTAATTTGAGGCAATTACGACGTTTAGTCCTTATGCAATTCGTGCGTCTATTTACGTTTCTATTATGTTTTGTTTGAGGACAAACAAAGTTAAGTTTGGGGAAGTTGATACGCTCGAATTTTGCACTGTATTAAGCTCATTATTTTGTCCGTTTTGAGTGTCAGAGTTGCATTCATGTCTATTATTTGCATATTTTATCTATTTTGGTATTTTGACATGTTTTGTGAGAAATGTGTGAAATGGAGCCTAAAAAGAAAGCAAAAAGTCGAAGATGGAAATCTGGAGTATTCGAGCAAGCCACGCTGCATCTTTGCCAGTGACCGCTGGCCGCCATCGACCGCTACCCCTGTAGCGACCCGCTTCGGAAAATAAAGTTGAAAAGATGTACACGCCCAGCGACCGCTAGGACGTACACAGCGACTGCTGATTTAGATCCAGTAACTACGGAGTGATTGCCAGCGACCGCTGAAACAAGTGCAGCGACCATTGGTCAAGATACAGAAGCTATGGGATGATTTGCAACGACCGCTAGTGCCTGTGATATACTGTTTGTCGCATGGACAATATTTATGCGACTCGTTCTAGTAAAGTATGAACTGTGCTAGGGAGTTATAGTTGGAACTTGTATAAACCAGAATTGTGAAAGTACATCCCTGTAATTTCCTTATTTCATCTGATTATGTCTGTGTTTTCATCTGCATTTGCTTACTTGTTTTCTTTATTTTAAAAAATTTACTTTTCAAAACCAAAATTTCTTGTTTTTCCAAATAGTAGAAGACTCTTAGTAGAGGATAGTCAATCTGTGATAGTTTTCCTCGTGATCGATATTCGCTACTGACCTTTAGCTATACTATATATACTATGTATACTCGCAGGTTTATTTAGTGCTAATAAAAAGTGAATCACACTACAAGCCCTAAATCTCTTTTGCATTTGTACTCCCTCTGTCTGCCATTAATTGTCTCATTTTTTTCTTTTTAGTCCGTCCACCAATAAATGTCTCATTTCACTTTTACTATATTTATAAAGTGGACTTCCACATTCCACTAACCCACTCCACTCACATTTTATTATAAAACCAATACATAAATGTAGGTCCACATTTCACTAACTTTTTCTATCACTTTCTTTTACAAAAGTCAAATAATTTTTTAAAACCCGAGCTGGTAAAAAAGGGACATTTATTCATGGACGAAGGGAGAAATTAACATGGCAGACCACATCCACAAATTTTCTTACAAAATAATTCTCTCTCCATTTCACATTACTTGAGTCATTTCTTTTTTGCATTCGTTTTGGAAAAATAATACTCCCTCTGTTGCATGTTAATAGTCATTTTTCTATTTTGGGAAATTCCAAGTTAATAGAGTCATTTCTAGTTTTGCCAAAAAGTAATTCTCCCTTTTACTTTATTCTCTCTGTATCTCCCCTATTTTATTTTCTCTTACTTTTTTCACCATCCTTTTAACATAGTATTCTTAAACTCCGTGCCCAAAAGAATTGTCTCTATTAACAAGGAACGGATGAAGTAATAAATAGTTAAAGTCAAGAGAGAATAAAGTAATAGAGAGAATAATGTAGAGAAAAGTCTTCTAGTTCGTATTTTCTCTCTTATTTTACTTTCTCTCCACTTTAACTATTTATAGTATAATTTTTTCAAAATGAGTGCAAAGACTAGAAACTCGAGTAGGAAAGAGGAGTATTGAAACTAATGTGTGGTTGGCTTATAAATTTATCAAAATGAGGTATAGAATCAGCCTAATCTAGAGCATGGGTCGTCAGTTGAAAAAGAATTTCATTATAAATGTAACCCAGGCAATCTATGCTTTTGATACACAAGAAAAGCCTTAGTTTTATGGGTTTATCAAACATTATAAGCCATTTTCTTTAATTTCACTTCACTGTCTTACTACTTCTTAATAATATCTATATTATCTTGAAGAGAGCATCGACTATACAAGTCTTAAAATAAAGCAATTATTTGAAGTCGGCAGATGACGATTAAACAGAGTTTGAAGCCCCAAAATACAGCTCTACAAGAATTTTTCTAGGCAAGTCGTCAATGTAGATTCTGGAACAGCACCAATCACTGCTTCTTTCTTTTCACCGTTCTTGAACACCATGACTGTTGGAATGCTCCGGATTCCGTATTGGGTGGCAATCGAAGGGGATTCATCAGTGTTAACCTTGTACACCTTGAGCTTCCCATCATATTGCTGAGCCAGCTTGTCGATGACAGGGTGGATCATGCGGCACGGCCCGCACCACGGAGCCCAAAACTCAACGAGAACGGGTAGGTCGGATTCGATTACCAGAGACTGCCAAGTTGAATCGGTAACAGCAGGAGGCGCTGCAAGGTGGTAATGAATAACCATGTTTCAGACTCATACATTATCACATAAATATGATTACTACCAAGGCAAGCTACTTGGAAACATATACTCCCTCCGTCCCACCGAAGATGACATATTACTAAAAATGGAAACGTATTTATCTCTACGTTATTCATACCTCTTACTTTATTCTATCCATTAACACACAAAATAAAGCTACATAAAATCTCGTGACGTCCAAGGAAGGGGTCATCTTCCTTGAGAGGAGGGAGTAATGAAGTAAGTATTAAGTAAGATATAATCAGGTTTGAACCATACATTACAATTTGAGTGCAATCAGATTCCATGATTATTCAATCCATGACCATTGCATAATCTTTGGGGTCTTGATATTTTCGAGTCAATCTTCAAATTCAACAATGGACTACAACGTTGCACATTTAGGAACTCATTAAGAAAATACAGATTCATTGAACGATCATCTCCTTATATAATTAACAAATTTTACATATCAGCTTCAACAATATAAATGGTTCCATGGAAGTTCACTTCTCCTATATCATCAATTTCAATAAATAACACTCATACCTCGATTCTGCTTACAAATTCGAAGGATTTTGTTAAAAGTTTAGCTTATTAGATGGCATTTAAGAGCTTTTTCGTTAAATTCCAGTTTTGTTTCACATGATTCGATTATGAATAAAATTCAAATCGAATTTCAGGTAAAACTTCAATCAAGCAATGGCGAGCAACAGGAAATCAAAATTGAGAGAAGAAAGCTAAATCAATGAAGGGAATAGAAACCTTTGAGAGCTGTGTCCTGCGCCTCGCAGACGATTCTACTAGAGCGAAGTCGCGAGGGTTTGGGAGTTGAAGTGAGGTTGGCGGAGGGGCGAGGTGGCTGGATCTTGAGTCCGGAGAAGTTAGAGAAGGGGGAGGAGGTGGATCTGAGAGAGGCGGAAGGGCGCGGGACGACGAGGGTTTGGAGGAGAGCAGCCATGGCGGAGGGAAATTGGGGGAAACGGATATTGAGTTGAGTGTGTATGTGTATTGTGCGTGGGAACGGGAGATAATCATAAATGGAGGAGTGAAGTTAGTTTGGGTGAGTGGATGAGGACCTGTCTCTCCTTGATCACGTGGGCCTCACATGCCCCCTTCCACAAATGGATTTAAATAAACAAAATAGAACTAATTTTTTTATGCATATTGGTCGGATTGAAATAATAATAGAAATTAGTTATTTAAAGGATGGTACGAATTTCTCAACCCAACCTAACCCTAACTAAGCTAATTCTAGTGGAATTGTGTCAAGTGGCGAACGGATGATTATTATACTTGGGGAACTACCATTAAATTGTTATATATTATATTTTTTGTATCAATCACGGGGAACTACCATTAAATTGTTATATATTATATTTTTTTGTATCAATCACGACAAAAATAATTATGACTTCAACCATACATAGCTAAGATATAAATGGATAACGAGATATAAATAATTTGAGAATGAGCAGTATAAATTAAAGATACATATTATGCTAATGTTAGTGTCAAAATAATTGAAATATATATATATATATATATATATATGGGAATGTTATATTGCTAACTTATAACTTAATTGCTAACTACAACTAAATAATAGACATTAGATATTCAAATTAAGGGCTTAGATCATCAACCCTGAAATATCAATACGATCAACGAAAAATGTCAATAAGACCATAGGATTAATTCCAAAAAATATCAATAGAGGTATTAATGTCAATTAACTATAAAATTAGTTATAACTAACTTTTAAAAGAAATCTCAAAACTTTAAATTCATATAACATATATCAAATTAAAGATAATTTCATAAGGATTACAACGATATCCTACATGCATATGTTCCGACGTCAAAATTTGAAAAAAAATTCGAAATTTTTTTATTTTTTCGTACAGCAGAAATGTCAACATACTATATAAAATATGTCAATACAATACAAGTAGAATGTCAATATAAGCAATGGGTTAACATTCTTAAAGCATTGTGTTGACATTCTCAAAGCATTGTGTTGATATTTTCGAAACACTATATTGACATTTTCATCCAAATCCCTAATTTGGAGTTTTTTTTATCTTTTTTTATTTCATTAATAAAAACGAAAATTACACGTGGCAAATTGTAGACCAAACGTTTTCTAAAATCCTATGGCCTTAAATTAGTTGTAGTTAGCAATTAAATGATGAGTTAGCAATTGATCACTCCCCTATATATATATATATGGGGAGCACTAGGGTGCCCCTTATTTAGAGTCACAACGTACATCCAATCTGGTGCTGCCATGTGGCACAAAACATGCAATATTTTAAACACAAAAATGCAATCTAGTTGTATATGCATTTTCGCAGATTGCATTTTTGTTGTATGTAAATTGCATTTTATAGTGTTGAGTTTTGCATTTTCACATAAATTGCATTTTTTATTGTTAAGTTTTGCATTTTCACATATAAAAATGCAATCCGTCTATATATAAAATGCAATTTAAACAGTCAATATCTAAAATGCAAAACTTAACAATAAAAAATGCAATCTGCATATAACAAAAATGCAATCTGCCGAAATTCATTTATAGCTTCTACAAATGCGTATTGCATTTTTCTGTATACAATATTGCATTTTTCGTGCCATGTGGCAGCACGTGGTTGGATGTACGTTGTAACTTTAAAATTAGTTGTTATACTAGTACCCCCTATATATATATATATGGGCGCACTATGGTCCATACGACAAATTCTGTCAAAAATCAAAACAAATCTCAGCCCTTGGATCCTCAGATTAGATGGTTGTGATCATAATACACTAGGCTACATTATTAGACTGCACAATCTACATTATTAGACTACAGCTGTTACATTATTAGCCAAGCTACATTATTAGACTAAACAATCTACATTATTAGGTAACACGTGGCATTAATCTAATAGTTACATTACAGGATCCAATGGCTGAGATTTGCTTTGATTTTTGACAGAATTTCACTTATGGACCTGATCACATCCCTATATATATATATATATATATATATATATATATATATAGGATTGTGTTAAAATGACAACACCTCTTAAAGTAACACCATACCACCATTCCTAGCCAATCATTTGTACATGTGGACGAATAATAAGCTGCCATGTGGCAATCATAAAAATTGCTCAAGGGTAAATTT
Source organism: Salvia hispanica (assembly GCF_023119035.1). NCBI lineage: Eukaryota > Viridiplantae > Streptophyta > Magnoliopsida > Lamiales > Lamiaceae > Salvia > Salvia hispanica. Next base: position 20,248,598 of record NC_062967.1, on the reverse strand, counting down.
TCACGGATCTGCAATATCCAATACGCTAGATCGCAATTTTTTTCGCTTTGCAATATCCAATAATACGCTGGACCGCAATCTATAGATTGCGTCTAGTGTATTGGATATTGCGTCTAGAGTTTATAATATTGCGCTTCAGTCTAGCGTGGTGTCACAGTGTCATTTTAAGAGTGTTGTCATTTTAACGCACCCCTATATATATATATATATATATATATATAGGATTGTGTTAAAATGACAACACCTATTAAAGTAACACCATACCACCATTCCTAGCCAATCATTTGTACATGTGGACGAATAATAAGCTGCCATGTGGCAATTATAAAAATTGCTCAAGGGTAAATTTTCACGGACTGCAATATCCAATACACTAGATCGCAATTTTTCCCGACTGCAATATCCAATACGCTAGACTCGCAATCTATAGATTGCGTCTAGCGTTTATACTATTGCAGTTTAGCATATATAATATTGCAGTCTAGCGTGGTGTCACAGTTGTCATTTTAAGAGTGTTGTTATTTTAACGCACCCATATATATATATATATAGGGATGTGATCAGGTCCATAAGTGAAATTCTGTCAAAAATCAAAGCAAATCTCAGCCATTGGATCCTGTAATGTAACCGTTAGATTAATGCCACGTGTCACCTAATAATGTAGATTGTGTAGTCTAATAATGTAGCTCGGCTAATAATGTAACACGTTGTAGTCTAATAATGTAGATTGTGCAGTCTAATAATGTAGCCTAGTTAATAATGTAACGCTTTTAGTGTAATAATGTATCTCGGGTATTATGATCACAACCATCTAATCTGAGGATCCAAGGGCTGAGATTTGCTTTGATTTTTGACAGAATTTGCCTTATGGACCATAGTGCGCCCCTATATATATATATATATTATATATATATATATAGGGGAGCACTAGGGTGCCCCCTTATTTAGAGTCACAACGTACATCCAATCTGGTGCTGCCATGTGGCACAAAACATGCAATATTTTAAACACAAAAATGCAATCTAGTTGTATATGCATTTTCGCAGATTGCATTTTAGTTGTATGTAAATTGCATTTTATAGTGTTGAGTTTTGCATTTTCACATAAATTGCATTTTTTATTGTTAAGTTTTGCATTTTCACATATAAAAATGCAATTCGTCTATATATAAAATGCAAATTAAACAGTCAATATCAAAAATGCAAAACTCAATGATAAAAAATGCAATCTGCATATAACAAAAATGCAATCCGCCGAAATTCATTTATAGCTTCTACAAATGTGTATTGCATTTTTCTGTATACAATATTGCATTTTTCGTGCCACATGGCAGCACGTGGTTGGATGTACGTTGTAACTTTAAAATTAGTTGTTATACTAGTACATCCTTATATATATATATATATATATATATATATATATATATATATATATAGGGGTGCACTAGGGTGCCACCATAGTTAAAATAACATCATACCACCAATATAGTCCGTTAGATCTCATCTATGGACGCCTAGGATTAAGTTTCGTGAAAAAACACGGGTTTGCAGTCTACTCAGTATTAGATATTGCAGTCGTGGTAAACTGCAATATTGTTGTGGTAAGACTGCAATATTCAATGAACAGCACTGCAATCTGGTAACGTAAAATTAGAAATTTCCTATTTTACCCCTCCGTGTTTTTACACGTGGCAGCATGACAAGCACACGATTTTCAGATCCAATGGCCTAAAATGGTGGTATGGTGTTACAATAAAGAGGGTTGTCATCTTAGTACATCCATACATACATATATATATATATATATATATATATATATATATATATCAAAACTATATATATATATATATATATATATATATGTGGTTTTGATCTATGAAGACCAGATTTAAATACAGAAATGCAGAACACGGTCATACGTAAGACATTTTTAGGTCATAGTTAGTTTATTTTTAGGTCATGCTAACAAAGCATGACCTAAAATGATCTTAACATGACATAAATCCAAATCTTATAATATGACCTAAAACTACTTAATTATGACCTTCCGTGTTTTTGGTTAATTATTGACCATTAGATCATCTAATCCTAGGGCCAAGATTTGGGCTGCATTTCTGGATTTAAACACATACTTGTTTTGATCATCTCCATATATATATATATATATATATATATATATGTTTGTGTTAAAATGACAACCCCTCTTAAAATGACACCGTGACACCGCTTATACAGCAATATTATAAACGCTACACAACAATATTACAAACACTACACAGCAATCTATAGATTGTTGTATAGTGTGTCGGATATTGATTGGACAAGAAATATTGCTGGTTAAAGCCAGCAAATTGCTGACCGTCTTTTTCCTAATTTTTTTTTTTTTGCCATGTGGCAGCTTATTATTCATCCACGTGTAAAAATGATTGGCTAGGAATGGTGGTATGGTGTTATTTTAAGGGGTAGTGGCACCCTAACATGCCCCTATATATATATATATATATATATATATATATATATATATACATATATATATAGGGTCTTGTTAGGTTGAGATTATTTAGCTAAATTGAGAAATGAGATGCAATATGGGCCACTAATCCACAAGATTAACAAAATATCAACAAATACCACATTATGTCAACAAGGGGGTATAATTGTCTTTTCATTAAATTGTGTTTGAAATCATTTTCTAAAATCCTCTCTAAAACTCTAGCTGCAAAGTCTTCAAATCTTCAACATTCAAATCTTCAAATCTTCAACATTCAATAAAATAACACTTATTAAAATGTCAACAACTAAAAAATAACACTTATAATTCACATATCAATACCGAGAATATCGAATGTCAACAACTCGTATGAAAATGTCAACAACTAACAAATAACACTTATTATTCACATATGAATACCGAGAATATCGAATGTCAACAACTCGTATGAAAATGTCAACAACTAACAAATAACACTTACTATTCACATATCAATACCGAGAATATCGAATGTCAACAACTCGTATTAAAATGTCAACAACTAACAATTAACATTTACAATTCACATATCAATACCGAGAATATCGAATGTCAACACTAACAAATAATACTTATAATTCACATATCAATATCGAGAATATCGAATGTCAACAACTCGTATTAAAATGTCAACAACTAACAAATAACACTTATAATTCACATATCATACCGAGAATATCGAATGTTAACAACTCATATTAAAATATCAACAACTAACAAATAACACTTATAATTCACATATCAATACCGAGAATATCGAATGTCAACAACTCGTATTAAAATTTCAACAACTAAAAAATAACACTTACAATTCACATATCAATACGAGAATATCGAATGTCAACAACTCGTATTAAAATGACAACAACTAACAAATAACACTTATAATTCACATATCAACTGCGATGTCAACAACAAATATTATTCATGTCAACTATGATGTCAACAACAAACATTATTCATGTCAACTACGATGTCAAAACCAAACTTTATTTATGTCAACTACGATGTCAACAACAAACTTTATTTATGTCAATTATTATGTCAACAATAACATTTTACAAATAATTAATGTCAACAACAAATATTTTCATGTCAACGACGTATATTATTTATGTCAACAAAATCGTATTAAAATGTCAACAACTAAAAAATAACACTTATACTCACAAAAAAAAATAACACTTATAATTCACATATCAATAGCCAGATTATCGAATGTCAACAACTCATATTAAAATGTCAACAACTAAAATATAACTTTTATAATTCACATATCAATAGCCAGAATATCAAACGTCAACAACTCATATTAAAATGTGAACAACTAAAATATAACACTTATTATTCACATATCAATAGCCAAAATATCAAATGTCAACAACTTTATTAAAATGTCACCACCGCAGCGCCAATCTTCCTCCCTCTCTTCACCAATTTCTTCTTTCCCCCTCTTTCCCCTGTTCACCGGAGCTAAAAAATTGAGATATATGCATCTCAATTTCCGCCCCATCAGAAGCGACCAACTCCACCGCCTCAGATTCAACTTTTTCCTCAATTTCGAAACCACAGATTGGACTCAACCCCCATTTTATATATTTACACATTGCTAAATTATTCCAACAAACATATCTCAAATTTCAATACATTCAATAAACTAATATTGGAATTACAAATTAGTTCAGTACTAGTGATTATGATAGCTTTAATCATCAGTCATTAATATTTATCAACTATGATGTCAACAATAACATTTTACAAATAATTAATGTCAACAATAAATATTTTCATGTCAACGACGTATATTATTTATGTCAACAACAACGTTTTACATATAATTCATGTCAACAACAATGTTTTACATATATAATTTATGTCAACAACATTTTTCATAAAATTTATGCCAACGAGCTATATAATTCATGTAAAAAATAAACATTTTCATGTCAACTACTTATATAATTTATGTCGGCAATATCACAAACATCTTATCTACACAACTAAAAAATTCCAGCAACACAATCGAATTAAAATACACAAATCAACTTGAAAACTAAATGTTCACTTAAGCCGTAGACAAAATCAAGTTTAGTTAAGAATTAAATTACATGATTTTGATTCGAAATCAAGCAAAACGAAGCAAAGGCACTGATTTCACAAACAGATCTAGCAAATTGGATCAGAAACGAAGCAAATGAAAGCAAAACTTACATATTGGAGTTGATCTGAAACAGAAACGAAGCAAATGAAAGCATCTGCACCAGCAGCTTCAGCGTGCACGAGCTCGTCTTACTGCAGATCTCGCCGAAGACGATCTCCAGCATCGATTTGAGCGGAGACGAAGGAGGCATCGGAGACGCCGAGCTTGTCCTTGAGGTACTCGACGAGCTTTTGAGCGTCGGTGAGGGTGAGGTTTGACATCTGGTCGCCGAGCTCGACGACTTTCTCCGGAGCATCGACGGCGGCGGAGGGGAATTCGCCTCCTCATCTTCGCGATCCTCCTCCGATCTGCATCCGATCGGAGAGAAATCGCACGCCGCCGGAGCAGAAGATCATCTCGATCGTCGAATCGAGCGGCGGCGGAGGGGAATTAGCCTTCGCCGGCGCCGACGAGGCTGTCGATGCTGAAGAAGCTGATTCCGTGCACAGTGGAGGGGAAGGTGAAGGAGAGCTTCGCGATCGTGAAGAAATCGGAGGATCCGCTGGGGAATTTCAGGCGGTCAATGGTGGATATGATCGTGGAGAAGCAGATGTTAGAGAAGAAGGATTTGGAGCAGCTGCTGTAGTGCTTTCTCTCGTTGAATTCAATTGATGAAATTACCAATCTACCATTTCATAATAAATTAATCTAAAAATATTTTTTGTGTGGAAAAATCTGGACCACTCATTTAATAAAAATGAGTGGCTGATATTGCATCTCATTTCTCAATTAGCCTAAATAATCTCAATTGATCACAATCCTATATATATATATATATATAGGGGTGCATTACCCTCCTTATCACCCCTTAGTATAAAACATAGGACTAATATAAGCCCTTGGATCTATTAATCTAATGGCTTTGATTAAAAGCATCGCCGTACATTATTATACCAGTTTCGTACATTAAAGGGCAATTTGGGTATATTACTGTTACATCATTTATATGGATTAGTACATTAACTTAATTTGTACATTAATGTGTTTTAATGTATATGCCCCTTCTACGTAATGTAGATTATAATTTTTTTAGACGAAAGTTATATCCATTCCCCAAGGGTTTAGTAATCCATGAGGCTAGGGTGTAGTACCGACTCAGTAACACAACGTTCACTAGGGTAATCTTGTGGATACTATACCCTAGCCCTATGGATGAGTTAACCCTAGGGGACTGGATCTAACTTCCACCGGTTAGTGAACGTTATGTTAATATGATGGTACTACACCCTAGCCCCATGGACTACTAAACCCTTGGTGAATGATGTTAACTTTGGGCCCGATGTGTAATACGATGCTACATTATCATGGGTATATCGTGCATTATCACTGGTATTTCGTACATCACTCGACGACGGGGTATGGATTTGTGAATTTGTGGATGCTATATAGTATAGCTTCCATCCGCGAATTCATACATCGGTACATTATCATGGGTATATCGTACATTATCATGGTTATATCGTGCATTATCACTGGTATTTCGTACATCACTCTCCGACGGGGTATGGATTTGTGAATTTGTAGATGCTATATAGTATAGCTTTCATTCGCGAATTCATACCCCGGTACATTATCATGGGTATATCGTACATTATCATGGGTACATCATGCATTATCACTGGTATTTCGTACATCACTCTCCGACGGGGTATGGATTTGTGAATTTGTAGATGCTATATAGTATAGCTTCCATCCGCGAATTCATACCCCGGTACATTATCATTGGTATATCGTACATTATCATGGGTACATCATGCATTATCACTGGTATTTCGTACATCACTCTCCGACGGGGTATGGATTTGTGAATTTGTAGATGCTATATAGTATAGCTTCCATCCGCGAATTCATACCCCGGTACATTATCATGGGTATATCGTGCATTATCATGGTTATATCGTGCATTATCACTGGTATTTCGTACATCATTCTCCGACGGGGTATGGATTTGTGAATTTGTAGATGCTATATAGTATAGCTTCCATTCGCGAATTCATACCCTAGTACATTATCATGGGTATGTTGTACATTAAAGCTTGAGACCTGTACATTAAAATACAATTTTCATACATTAACATCATGTACTAATAGAACATAATGTACAAATATAACTACATCATGTATCGAAATCATGTATAATTGTGCTTTACCATTTTTACCCTTTTCGATTATTTTATTAATTTTTAAATTCCACGTGGCTTCCATATCAACCATCAGATCACACCTAATCAATGGATGAGATTAGTTTTCTTTTTTAACAGATTTTTACACATTAATCTGAATACACCCCTATATATATATATATATATATATATATATGGATGTACTAGTATAACAACTAATTTTAAAGTTACAACGTACATCCAACCACGTGCTGCCATGTGGCACGAAAAATGCAATATTGTATACAGAAAAATGCAATACACATTTGTAGAAGCTATAAATGAATTTCGGCGGATTGCATTTTTGTTATATACAGATTGCATTTTTTATCATTGAGTTTTGCATTTTTGATATTGACTGTTTAATTTGCATTTTATATATAGACGAATTGCATTTTTATATGTGAAAATGCAAAACTTAACAATAAAAAATGCAATTTATGTGAAAATGCAAAACTCAACACTATAAAATGCAATTTACATACAACTAAAATGCAATCTGCGAAAATGCATATACAACTAGATTGCATTTTTGTGTTTAAAATATTGCATGTTTTGTGCCACATGGCAGCACCAGATTGGATGTACGTTGTGACTCTAAATAAGGGGCCACCCTAGTGCTCCCCTATATATATAGGATTTTGTTAAAATGACAACACCTCTTAAAGTAACACCATACCACCATTCCTAGCCAATCATTTGTACATGTGGACGAATAATAAGCTGCCATGTGGCAATCATAAAAATTGCTCAAGGGTAAATTTTCACGAACTGCAATATCCAATACACTAGATGCAATTTTCAGCCCCTCGATCAATATCCAATACGCTAGACTTGCAATCTATAGATTGCAAAAGTCTAGCGTTTATACTATTGCAGTCTAGCATATATAATATTGTAGTCTAGCGTGGTGTCACAGTGTCATTTTAAGAGTGTTGTCATTTTAACGCACCCCCTATATATATATATATATATATATATATATATATATATATATATAGAAGTGATTAATGTTTAACTAATTTTAAGTCCATAACTAGAGAATAAATCTCAGCCACAAATTTTAATACTTCAAATTAATCCTATTGCTTAAATATAGCCCAAGGGCATTTATGGAATTCAGTATTACTAATTCAAACAAACGATTTCTTCACCATCACCATATTTCTGTGATTTTCTTAGCTCATTCACGATTCACGATTTCTTCCAAAATTCACGATTCCTGATCGTTATTCATCTGAATTTGTTCATCATGATTCAATTCTAGATTTCAGATTCATCATGATTCCGGATTTGTTCATCTCGTTCGTGATTTCCATATTTCTAATCGTTCGTCAAGTATGATTTCCAGATACGATTCCTGATCGATCGTCCTTCGTCGTGAATTCACATGATTCGATTCTAGATTTCAGATTCATCACGATTCAAGATTTGTTCATCTCCTTTGAGATTCACAATTCACGATTTCTTCCAAAATTCACGATTCCTGATCGTTAATTCTCTGGATTTGTTCATCATGATTCAATTCTAGATTTCACGATTCCAGATTTGTTCGTCTTGTTCGTGATTTCCAGATTTCTAATCATTCGTCAAGCATGATTTCCAGATTCAATTCCTAATGGATCGTCCTTCGTCGTGAATTCACATGATTCAATTCCATATTTCAAATTTATCAATTTTCCAGATTTGTTCATCTCGTTCGTGATTTCCAGATTTCTAATCGTTCGTCAAGCATGATTTCCAGATTTGATTCCTGATCGATCGTCCTTCGTCGTGAATTCTCATGATTCGATTCCAGATTCCAGATTCATCACGATTCCAGATTTCAGAATCTAGCAGAAATAGTTCACTTTGTATAATGTTTAGTTCACTTTTGAATGATTTTTAATATTTGAGTGAAGAATATTGGTTATAGTGTACTGTTTTTTTATATAGTGAAGTATATTGCTCATAAAGTGAAGTATATTGAACATATAGTGAAGTATATTGAGCATACCTTATGGTGTACTGTTTTTTCATTCCAGTGAAGTAAATATGATTTTTAATTTTGCATAAAGTGAAGTATATTGAGCATAAAGTGAAGTATATTTATGCATAAAGGGTAATGTTCTAATGATGAACTGTTTTTTCTTTCATATAGTGAAGTATATTGAGCATAAACTGAAGTATATTAAGCATAAAGTGAAGTATATTGTGCATGTCTTATAGTCTACTATTTTTTTCATTTTCAGTGAAGTATATTGTGTATATAGTGATGTAAATTGAACGTACCTTATAGTTTACAATTTTTTAACTACAATGAAGTATATTGTGCATATAGTGAACTATTATATGCTTATAGTGAAGTATAATAACTTTACAGTGAATTACAGTGAAACAAATATGCTCTATAGTGAAGCAAATATGTTCTACAGTGAAGTAAATAGTCAACATAATACTCCATCCGTCCCATTAAATATGCAACATTTGCTTTTCGACACGGGATTTTATGTAGTGTTGTGAGTTAATAAATAGAGAGTAAAGTACGAGAGAAGAAAAAGTAGAGAGATTATTGTTTCCATTTTCAGAAACGTTTCATTTTTAATGGGAAAAACCAAAAAAAAAACGTTAGATTTCGAATGGGACAAGGGGAGTATTTAATTTTATTGAAACGGATGAGCTTTATATTGAACATAATGACAAATATTATGAACTATATCATTTTCATACAAATGGGCATGAACGCTTGAAGTTTATAATAATTTTTCCACATCTATTTTCATGTTGTTGCTACATTCTTGATAATGCTTTGATGTTGTCGCCAAGTTATTCAATGATTCATGGTTTGTTTCCGACAACATTTATGCGCTGCAATACTTTGTTCTTAGCCTTGGAGTATTCCCTTGCTGCTTCTTTTAGGCAATACATTTTCAATCTTGTCCCCGCTCACCATAGTAACAGTCACCATATACTTCACGTACTCTAAGGTCTATACACTTCACTGAAACCAGTAAACAAAAAATACTATAAGACACACATCATATACTTCACTCTAAGCACGTTTTACTTCACTGAAATGAAAAAACAGAGCAATATAAGCATGGATCACAAACACTTCACTCTAACCATGAAATACTTCACTCTAAGCACGTTTTACTTCACTGAAATGAAAAACAGAGCAATATAAGCATGGATCACAAACACTTCACTCTAAGCATGGAAGACTTCACTCCAAACACGTTTTACTTCACTGAAATGAAAAAATAGTGCACTATAAGCATGGATCACAATCACTTCACTCTAAACACGTTTTACTTCACTGAAATGAAAAAATAGTGCACTTTTAAGCATGGATCACAAACACTTTACTCTAACCATATTTTACTTCACTAAAATGAAAAAACAGAGTAATATAAGCATGGATCACAAACACTTCACTCTAAGCATGAAATACTTCACTCTAAGCACGTTTTACTTCACTGAAATGAAAAAATAGTGCACTATAAGCATGGATCACAAACACTTCACTCTAATCATGGAATACTTCACTCTAAGCACGTTTTACTTCATTGAAATGAAAACCAGAGCAATATAAGCATGGATCTCAAGCACTTCACTCTAAGCATGGAATACTTCACTCTAAACACGTTTTACTTCACTGAAATAAAAAAAAAATAGTGCATTATAAGCATGGATCACAAACACTTCACTCTAACCATGGAATACTTCACTCTAAGCATATTTTAATTCACTAAAATGAAAAAACAGAGTAATATAAGCATGGATCACAAACACTTCACACTAAGCATGGAATACTTCACTCTAAGCATGTTTTACTTCACTGAAATGATAATATAGAGCAATATAAGCATGGAACATTAACACTTTACTCTAACCATGAAATACTTCACTTTAAGCATATTTTACTTCACTAAAATGAAAAAAAACTGAGCAATATATCACTTCACTCTTAGCATTTATCAGTTCACTTTAAACTCTATACACTTCACTGAAATCACAAAAAAACTACACTGAAATTAAGAAAATCAAAGCAATAAATAGGAATGACTCACAATCAGCGATTTTGAGTATCCAGCCGGATTCTCTAGTTGTGAATCTGCTTTGACATTTAAAAGCTACAAAATAAAATTAAATCTAAATCGGATGAAAAAATGTTAATGGAAAATGAGTTCTAAGTTGGTAGGAACGATTTCTTACATTTTGAGAAATCTTTATGTTTTGATTATATTTGTTCGATGTTGACAATGGTGGAACGTTGAGTTCTAAATCGTTAGGAATGTTAACGATAACAAAATGAGGCAACGGCAACAGCGTTGACGTTGAGTGAGAATGAAAAGAAGAGAAGAAAACAGAAGAGAGAATCGAGCTTGAGAGACGATTTTCATAAATGAGAGACTAATTAGAGTTTAACCCTAATTTTATTTGTGAAATGACCATTATACCTCCGTCTTGTTATAGTGAAGTAAATCTGTGATAGAGTGAATTGATTTCTCCTTCAAATTCAAAATCACATGTGTTATTACTAGCTCTTGATTTTTTTGATCTTGTGGTTGTAATTTGTTCTCTAGTTATGTGCTTAGTGGGCACTTACCCTATATCACTACTATATATATATATATATATATATATATATATATATTTTTAAATGAAAGTAGTATAACTTTAAGATTAAATTTACTAATATTATATGATATATATGCATAATTGTAGAGTTAAAGAATTTTTTTTGTTTATAGATTATAAAGAATATTATTTTGTGATTTTGCAATAATAATATTTATACAAATGACAAAATAAAAGAAATTACAAAAAATTACTAATCTGAGAAAAAAACAAGAATAAATTTGATTACAAGATAAATTTATTAATCTAGCTTTTAGAAAACCTACTAATATAGTAATAATAAAAAAAAAACAAATAGATTAAAAATCAAATAAGATGGAAAAAAAAATCCAAAGAATCAAAATAGATTTAGAAAACAAAAGCGCCCAAATCTAAAACCTAACGTGAGAAAATACACAGAATCAAAGCAGATGTAGAAATCAAAATTCGAACACAGGAACAGGACCTCCTGTTTGCAGGCCATGTTGGAAACCATCTGCGCTACATTGAACCCTAAACCTGGCTTCCTCTCCCTATTCCCATTCGCTTCTCTCTCCCAAACTAACTGGACGAGGCGCAGTTGCACCAATAGCGCCATCAATGAGCTCAGCCTAACCATCTCTCCTTCCATGCTCAGTATCAGCCTCACCCCTGCCCCACCGACAATATCACAAGCATCAATAGCGAAATGGAGGATGCCACCTTAGGATATCTTTTCACATGATTAATCTGCAGAGCTACGAATATGCATATCAGGGTGTTGGATACCAACACCATCGCTGTCTCCAAGTCTGTTCTCCATGTAGTGCGCGCACCCTCCTCCATGTAATAGAAAGCGGACTGCATTGTCATGTCGTGGAAGTAGAGAGGGTCTGTTTTGGCTCGCGTACTCTTGATGCCTCCCTTGGCTTGAGAAAACTCAAGTGTCACGAGAATCTCACAGTTGCTGTTCCTGCAGCCCACCATGCAGAGGCAACCGGTTTCAGCATCGTACACTCCTTCAGCTGTGATCTCCACTTGATCATTTGCATTTATTGACCAATTGAGACTGGTAAACAGCGAGCCATACTTGAGTTCTGAAGAAGAGCTCAAGCTTATCATATAGCTCATATTTGAGTGGGATGTGTTGTGAGGTGAAACGATCGTTTTCTTGTTTTTGTACGCACCATTTTCGACCCAAAGTGGTGAAGCATACACCCATGCGATTTGTTGGCCTTTTAAATTATGCAGAGACAGATCGAGTTGCATTTTATCAGAATGCACATCAGGATATGTATTCTTCCCACTCTTTTTCGCGGCACATGAGCTTCTTCTCACTTGACCTAATTTTGTGTACTAATATCTCACATCTGGGAGGGTGATGAGGCCAAATCCATCAGATTTTATAAGATTAATAGATCCAAAGTAGCTAGAGTCATGGATGCGCCTAGTGCTCCAATACCGGCCAACGAGTTTGGGCTCATTTCTGATGGTGAAGACTGAAGTGTAGCTGAGGCTCAACCTCATTCTACAGTCCGCTTTCTCATCAGCAGAGCGATTCAACGAATCTAGTAATCTGCACGCAACGCCTGAAAGCTCTCTCTTGTCATCGTCCCAAAACGCCTCCCCAATGACCGTGGAGTTGAGGCCGAAGCCTTGACCATACGTGGTATTCTGAAATGTGGCAATATACCTCATCTTTCTCTGCGGTGGAGAGCACTGGATGGGAATGAAGAGCAGAAAGGAACCATGCTCCACCTCCAAAACTATTTTTTCTCCCGTGAACACCCAACATCCAGCATTGGGGCCAGCAGAAAAAATGTCAGCTTCATGATACACTTGAGAAAGAAGAGAATAGTTGTATGATGCAGCAAGCTGTAGAAAACTGAAAAGAGATAACGGGTCAAAATAGGCAGGAGTGGCACAAACAGTGCTGCTCAGGCTCCCACTTATGTAGGAATTAAAAAGAGTTGGATTAGCCTTGGCAGTAGTTGAGATGAAGAACAGCATCAAGAATGGTGGGATTACCATCAACCACCCAAGAAGCAGATCCAACCATCATAAGATGCCTGCTCTTGTCAGACCACAAACCTTCCAGCCAGAATCTGATCATCCCTTGTGCCCTGCTTGTGGTTGCGTAGCTGTGATCCGTGCCATCGTACCAGTATGGGAACTGGACGAGCAAGTAGCCTCGGACTCGGTAGACACCAGAGTCATTGGTTTTGCGATGGTCTTGGATTTGTAATCTGGCGTATTTGCGAACAGAGTTGTAAAAACGAGTGTTGTTTGGTAACTTGCCAATGAGTGCTTCTTCACCTATGTAGTAAGATGTGAAAAAAGAGAGCGTAGGTGACGTTCGGTTGCCATGACTAATTATCATGAGACTATCCATCTAGGATTAAGTTGTAGGATTATTTTAGTTGGAGGGGGAGGCTATGACTAATTATCATGGGACTATCCATCTAGGATTAAGTTGAGGGGGTCAATCTTATAGACCAAACATGATACATATTTAATCATGAGATTTAGTCTTGCCAACCGAACACCCCCGTAGAGTATAATTCGTCAACACTTACAGTTGGGATGGATTTGGAATCTACCCAAGAAGAAGAAGCAAACACAAACAAGCATACACAAATGAACAGCTGCATTATAGCAAGATGGTTGAATCAATGCTACAACAAGCTATGCAAGTGCAACAATACCCAAAATTATACTCCCTCCGTTCCAGATAATTTGGGACATTTTAACTCGGCACGGATTTTAAGAAATCTAATGGAAAGTGAGTTGAAAAGGTTGGTGGGATGTGGGTCCTACTTTTAAAGTATTAGTTTTATAATAAAATGTGAGTATGAATGAGTTAGTGGAATATGAGGTCCACTACTAAAAATGGTAAAAGTGAAATGGGACAAATTATGTGGGATGATCCGAAATTAAATACTGGGTCGAATTATCTGGGACGGAGGGAGTAAGTACTAGCAAGGCTAATAGTCAACTACAACTTCCTCGAATTTGCTGGCATGATAAATTTAATTAAACTAATAGTAGTATTTTATTTTTGGGCTAATGAATAATGCTTTCACCAAACTGGATTAAATTAATACTTTTAACACCAAATGAACAATTTGTTCTTAAGTTTAAATATGATGGCTAAATAATGGATTAAATAAATGGCAGTTTAATTATGTAAAAGCAATTCAATTATACTTGCATGTGAGATACTACAATTTCGAGTTGACTATCAGCGCTCCTTTTCCATTTCTTCTTGGGAAGAATGATTTACAACTTATATCATAACTAATTTGGAAATGGTTTTGAACTTATAGAGCTTTTAACTATTGGGATATGAGTAAAAGGCCAAAATTGGTCCTGAATATATGGCTCATTTTATGATTTCGGTCCTAAACTTTATCTTTTTAATTTTTTGGTCCTGCACATTTTAAATCGGATCACAATTGGTCCTCCGTCAATAGTTCTGTTAATTTTATAACAGTCAACGGGTTTAACCCAATTTTGACCAAATTAGAATTTTAATTCTGATTTTTTACTCCTTAATTATTTTTCTAATTAGGCTAGTCATGAACTTATCCAAGTTTCCAAGGAAAGAAGAAGAAGTATCCTTTATTGAAATCAGGCTCTATTTGTTGATGTGATGAAGAGTGAGTGTGATTCTTCTTCTCTTGTGGCCAAAAATTCGCTCCTCAAAGCCCAATTCCTGCAAAAACTGGCAATCCGTCATGGAGGAGATCGAGCGGATGCACAACCACCGCCGCAAGCACAAGAAGCGCCCCCCGTGGGCCGCCGCGCTAGGCTTCAAGAAGGAGGCAATGCAGTTTTTGACATGCCTGCGCAACCTCCGCTTCGACTTCCGCTGCTTGGGATCCATCCTCGCCGCCGAGATCAGCTCCGACGACGATGACAAGGGCTCCTCTGGAGGAGCTGTGTTTTCGAAGTGGTTCATGATTTTGCAAGAGGAGAATAATAGTCAATTGAGGAAAGATGAGAGTGTGGCGGCGATTGAGGAGGCATCGGAGGCGCCGGCGCCGGCGAATGCGTTGATGCTGATGCGGTGCAGGTCGGCGCTGGCGAAGAGCTGGCTAGAGGAGCGAGAGGAGAAGAGAGAAATCATAATTCAAGTCTTATTTGGTCAAAATTGGGTTAAACTCGTTGACTGTTATAAAATCGACGGAACTATTGACGGAGGACCAATTGTGATCCGATTTGAAATATGCAGGACAAAAAAATCAAAAAGATAAAGTTTAGGACCGAAATCATAAAATGACCATATGTTCAGGACCAGTTTTGGTCTTTATTCTTGGGATATTGGTCTCTAAAACCATGAACTTTGTCCAAAATTTGGTATTTTCCATAAATTTTAAAATTGGTTTAAAATATCACAAACTTTGCACTTTTTTTGGTATTTCCCAAACTGATCCAAATAAGATATTTTCATAAAAATCTTATTTTACGTGAGCAACCGTGATACGTTTTATGGTATTTTAAACCACTTTTTAAGTTCATAACAAATAAGATAAAAAGTCACATAGAAAACGACATTGATTTAATTGTGTCAAGTATGATAAAAAAAAAGCCTTATAAGTTAGTCAAATATGGTCATAACATACCGTGGGAAATACCAAACAAAGTGCAAAGTTTGTGATATTCTAAACCAATTTTAAAGTTCATGGGAAATACTAAATTTTGGGCAAAGTTCATGACTTTAGAGACCAATATCCCTTAACTATTTTACTATGGTTGTGGCGTGGTGATTGTACGTTTAATTTATAAATGTTGTGTATTGATATTCTGCATAATAGACTGGTCGTGAAACATATCAGTAAAGTATTTGATGCGATCAATTCCTTGTAAAATAGTATTTCATAGTTCAATTATGATAAAAAAATCACAATGATAAATTTTGGTTATCTAACAGGCAAGAATGCAGTCTGTTTATATTTTCCATACCTTGATTATTTAATAATACTAGTATGGTGTAGCACTGAAACAATCAAACGATATGATAAGTCTTTGTTGTTATTTACCGAAGACAAGGATTCAATTATTATTGATGCATTAATTGATGCAATAGGTGTGAGTTTGTCGCAATCCAAATTAATTCTTATATCTTGGACAATATTAATGTATATATGGCAGTGCTATTTTTGTTAATGCACTTAATCGTGTGATGAAAAACCGTTTTATTAATATCCCTAAAAGGAAATAAAAAGTTTTTATTATTATTTGCAAATTCTAAATTTTATAGAGTGAACTATATAAATATTACTTAATCTTTCACTCTCGCACAAAAATGATACCTGATATTTGTTTTATATCATTTTTGGTACCTTGTGACAAAAACAACACTAGGTACCAAACATGTGATTTTGATTCATAGATGGTATCTTCAAAAATTTCAATTAAATAATAACTAAACATGTGATTTTTTGACCTTTCTTCTTTCCTTTTTCTTCTTAGTTTCTATTTTCTCTTCTTTCTTTTTCTTTATTTTCTTTCTTTTTTAATAATTTAAGCATACACCTAATTGACATTCATAATTTAAATTAAAAATAAAATGTCTGATTAAATCAATTGTTTAAACTAATTAAATTAATTGAATATTTATAATTTAATTTTTAATACCATTTTAGAACTAAAATACCTAATTAAAAATGTTTCATTATTTTATATCATTATAAATATAATTCATAATTTTATATTTTATAAGACTATATTGAGTAGTTATTAATAAGATAAAATAATAATTATTATTATTATTATTATTATTATTTAATATTATATAATTTATATTTTAAATAAGTAGTATATTATACTTATTTATTAATTAGGAGATATTAATATTATAATAATATAATAATAATTAAATATAATTAAAACTATAACTATAATTAAGTACGATTCATAATTTGAATTATACTCCCTTCATGTCATAAAAATATGGGCAATGGATGTGGCACATGAATTAAGACAAAATTGGTAAAGTAAGAGGGATAGGAGAATGGTATGGTTAACGTAAGAGTTTCCACAATAGGCGGAACAGTCACACCACAGCTACAATAAAACTTGTCCTCCTAGTTATCACAGCCACAAAAAACTCTTTCACCACATCATCACAGCCACAAAATAAAATCACATTATTTATCAACCGCCGCCTCGGCCACCACACCCCCGCATATGCGGCTCTTCCTCCACCGTCGTGGCACCCTCCGTCCCTACAATAGACTGTCGCGGAGGCCTTATTGTGGACACTCTAAGAGAGAGGAGGAGAATGATAGTTAAAGTAATGTTAGTAAATAGTGGGACCTACATTAAATGTACATATTTTTGTGGGACAGGCGAAAATGGAAAGTGCACATATTTTTATGGGACGGATGAAGTATTAAAAAATCAATTAAATATTAATTTATAACATCATAATAATAATATTAGTAATAATTAATAATAAGTATAGAAGATAAAGATAGAGATAGATATAGTACCTCAGTCCACGAAAAATATGACACATTTGCCATCTTTGGTTGTCCACGAAAAATAGGGCACATTCAAAAAAGGAAAGTTTTCAACAACTTCTCTCTTACTTTTTTCCCTTCTCTCCAACTAATAATATGGACTCCACATTCCACTAACACTACTTCTCTCTTACTTTTTTCTCTTCTCTCTTATTTTTTCCCATCTCTCTTACTTTACCAACTAGTGTCAACACCCGTGCTATGCACGGGACATAAGATTTTTAAATTATATGTAAATAAAGATAAAAGAGTATGAGTTAGTTAGAACAAAAAATTAGTAGTTAAAATAAATACAGAATAGAAAGAAAAAGAAAATAAAATATGTGCAAATAAAGACAAAAGTAACAACTGAATAAATGGCATCTCACCAAAATATGATCTACAAAACACCAATAGTTCATAAGTTTTGGAAAACCCTATCATCATCTACATGTTTACAAACTAAAATCTTCAGACCTGCACGACTCGTAACTCTAGATATAGCAACATACAATTGTCCATGACTGAAGACTGGTTTCCATAAGAATAACCCAACATGAGCTAAAGATTAACCTTGATTTTGTTAATTGTCATTGTATACGACATAGTCAAAGGAAATTGTCGTCGTTGAAATTTGAATGGCAACCTTAGATCAGAAGGAATTAAAGAAATTTGAGAGATCAAAACTTTATGCCCAACATTATGGCCAGCCAACACTTGTGTCTCCAAAACATAATCACATCATGTAATTAGCAATCTTGTGCCATTACATAATCCATTCGAGTGATCTATATTCCTTAGCAGCATAGCATTATAGAAGTACCAACTTTCAGCAACAATTCATGATTATGTGTAGCTGAACGTTTAAAATTATTCAAAAACTCAACAGAATGTATCTTGGCTAAACAAAAAGAACGCACCACAAACCCACTCTAAATGAAATATTTTCACATTCGACAAACGATTTGATACAATTTTAATTTATAATATGAGTGGAGTAAAATAAAATAAAATAAAACAAATTGTAACACTCCAAACTGTGAAAATTAAAATATTTTGAATATAAGTTAGAAATTTATTAGATAAAATAAATCTAGTTAAAAAAAATAGAATAGAAAGAATAAATCATTATAGAATTAGACAGAATTAGACAGTAATGGAATATGTATATGGAGCACATAAATAAATAATCACATTAAAATACATGAATAAGGAAGTAGAAAAAAAATAATAATAATAAAATAAGAAGAAACATAAATTAACTTTCATCAATTCACGTGTGGGTTAGTGATACTACAAAAATTAAAAAAAAAATAAAAGAGTATGGTTGGGAAGTTAAAAAGACTCACTTTTTTTTTTCATTCCCTCTCTCTTGAATCTTCTACCTCACTATCGAACTCTCCCCCTCTCATGTGAATAGTATAAATAGATGTATCACTATTAAAGGAAGGGGGTTCTTCACAAGCGACCTTACTCGTCTCTCCCATTTCTATTTGGGTATCCTCTCTTCTCTCTTTCTCCTTCTTGAAAATACTCCATCAGCTGTTATACTTAACCTTGTGATGCACTTTTTATTAGCACTAAATAAACCTGCAAGTATACAGAGTATATAGCATAGCTAAAGGTTAGTACCGGATATCGAACACGGGGAAGACGAACACAAAGTGTCTATCCTCTACTAAGACTCAAATACTATCTGCAAAAACAAGTGGGTTTTGAAAACTTTTGGAAAACTAAAAACACTAGAAAGCATAGACCAACTAAAAGCGAATAAAACACGGAGAAAGACGATAGAGATAAGAGAATCCCAGGGATGTGTGTTCACAGTTATGGTTATACAAAATTCCAACTACAATACCCTAGCACAGTTATTACTTTGATAGAACGAATCACCTAGCTTATGCTCATGCGATACAAACGTTGATTACAAGATTAGGGTTGTCAATCCTAACACGTAACTCCAAAAAGCTCCTAAGACCCTTGAAAAGTCCTCACTCTCAATTAACAGTGTCGTTTTAAGGGAAGCTAACTGTAGCGTCTACTAAGTGGATCTAACTCGCTAGAACTCTGTCACACTTATAAGGCAAGTTATATTAAATCGTACACGATTGTGTCACTCAATCGTGTAGCATCAAAACTACTTAGGGAAGAAACAAAGTAAAAACAAAACGGATATTAAATAGAAAAAGGAATTGTATAAACCAATAAAAGTTACTAACACATCCCTAGAATCCTATGAGTTTAGTTACACATAAATGAATAAGCTAAAAACATAGATTGAAGGGAAGACAATTTGAACATAAAACTAAAGCAAATAAAACCCGTAGGTTGAATCCTTGTCGTTCTTGATGTTCTTGAGATCCTTCTCCAACTCCTTGCACCAATGAAGTACTCTAGGTCTTGATCTCTATGAAGTATTTTTCAAGTAGAAGTTCTCTTTTTTTGATAAAGCTTGAGGTCTTATTTATAGGGGAAAGCCATTCCTTGTTGTAGAAGGAAAAGATCTCCAAAATATGGTAAATCTGGGCGCAAATCTAGGGCTTCTCGAATTCGCCGCCTTTCTCCGGCGGGCCGCCGCACCTTGGCCGGCGGTCGCCGCGTTGGAGTCCAGAGAGTCTGTTCCTCAGCGGCGGACTGCCGTACGCCTTCCGACGGTCGTCGGACGACACTTTTCTTCCAAGCACATTTTAGGCGGACCGCTACATTGATCTGCCCACCGGGCGCCGGCGGTCGCCGCACACATCCGCAGCGGTCGCCGGTCGTCGTCTGACTCCAGATTTCCAAACTTGGCGTTTGGGCTCCCTTTTTCGGCTCAATTATGCACATTTCTCATAAAACATGTCAAAATACCAAAATAGACAAAATATGCAAATAATGGACGTGTAGAGTGACTTTGACATTAAAAACGGACCAAATAATGGCCTTAAAACAGTGCAAAATCCGAGCGTATCACCTTGGCGGAAATCGGCGACTACCGACCAACACTTGACCATCGCCTCCGACAGCCCCTGCACCTTCTTCTTTCCCATTTTGATACCATATCTAATTTACTTACTACACAGCACATATAAGTTTAATATTGTAGTTCCCTCTTCTCTTGAAATTAGGATTAAGTTAATCCTATTAGATTCTGATGTTAGATGGAATTAGAAGATTAGTTGTCTCTAAACTTGAATTTGTGTAAATTGGTATCTTTATCTTCAGAGCTTAACTCTCGATTCTTACGGTAGGAAATTTAAATGATGAAATATTATAGTGGATTCTTAATTGATTTTCCATTTATGAAGAATTTAAGGTCTTGGAGATTTAATGCACATTGAATTCTAGATTTATGCTAGTGTTTGTATTTTTAATAGTCATCTAAATTCTTAGTGTGATGGAATTATATTTCTATATATGATTATGAACTGTGGTTTGAATGTTAATGTGTGTTATAAGATGATGTATGGTAGAATGTGTTGAGCATATATCCATTTGAATAGGCCCCTAACATCATAATGAATTCAAATAAGCGTGCACTCCGCACCTCCATACTTAAATGATGTATCATTATAACAATAACCGATCAATCAAGTTAATCCAATTACACTAAAATATCCAACAATCCTCCCCTATTTTAGTGCAATCCTTGATTAACTAAAACAAGTCATCTCAAACATTCAAACTTTTGCATAAATGAAATATCGTAACGATTGAATTCCATATTAGTACATTACACATTCCAAATATTCGAATACCCCGGGTATCTCTAAGGATTGAACCCTGGGAACTCACATTGAATACACGAAGATAATGTACACAAAAGTTTACATACGAATATGTTCTATCTTGACACTATATTTTACTAGCCTATGTCCTTATCCTTCATAAACACGTCGAAACCAAGTCCCAGTTTCTTGAAGCGGCTAAACTTCATGCTTATATAGGTAGCTCCTTTATTCTTGCACCTACATTTGCAATTTTTCAAAAGAACTATTAAGAATATATATATTCAACCTCCTTAACTTGTAGGTCCGAACACATACCTTGGGACGATTTTCAAATGTGTTCCAATCTTCAAATATTAAGTCTTCCACATTGAATTCTGCATCTAGTATCATACTAAATGGGAATTGGGTATCTTAATATCAAAGATTTGTGGTGGACTTTAATCCCATCCCTATAGCCGATTTGTACACAAGATCTCTACTTAACCCTTTGGTTAAATGATCGGCTAAGTTATCATGAGTTCTCACAAACTCCACAGATATCACACCATCCATAATAAGTTCACGAATCATGCTATGTCTAACACCTAAGTGTCTTGACTTTCCATTATACACTTGACTATATGCCTTAGCCAAGGTAGCTGCACTATCACATCTGATAGATATAGGTGATATCGGTTTAGGCCACAATGGAATTTCATATATTAAATTTCTTAGCCATTCAGCCTCTTTACCAGCTGCTGCTAATGCCACAAACTCCGATTCCATTGTTGAATTCGTGATGCAAGTTTGTTTCTTTGATGCCCAACATATAGCACCACCTCCAAGCCGGAATACCCAACCACTTGTGGAAGAATGATCTTCCATATTGGTGATCCAACTTGCATCCGAATAACCTTCAAGAACAGAAGGAAATCCAGAATAAGTCAACTTATAATCCATGGTTCCTTTTAAGTACTTAAATACTCGATTCATTGCTTGCCAATGGATTAAACTTGGATTATGAGTATATCGACTCAATTTTCCAACTGCAAAGGCTATATCGGGTCTAGTACTAATCATAGCATACATTAGTGATCCAATAGCCTTCGAATATTCAAGCTGATTCACAGCAACTCCTTTATTAGGCACGAGTTTTGCACTAGGATCAAAAGGAGTCTTAACTGAAGAACAATCTTTGAAGTTGAACTTTTCCAACACTTTCTCAATATAATGTGATTGAGAAATGGAAATTCCTTGTTCTCCATGTGTGATCTTAATTCCAAGAATCACATCAGCCTTCCCCATGTCTTTCATTTCAAACTTAGATGACAAAAATTCCTTCGTTTTATCAACTTGATCTTGGTCAGTACCAAAGATCAACATGTCATCCACATATAGGCAAATGATAACCCCTTTACCGGTAGCATCAAATTTGCTATATACACACTTGTCTGCTTGGTTTAATACAAAACCATTCGACAACACCACGTCATCAAACTTTTGATGCCATTGCTTGGGGGCTTGCTTTAGTCCATAAAGAGATTTTACCAACTTACAAACCTTATGTTCATTACCAGGCATGACAAAGCCTTCTGGTTGTTTGATATAAATCTCTTCATTTAATTCACCATTCAAGAAGGCAGTCTTAACATCCATTTGGTGAATTACAAGATTATGTATAGCAGCAAGTGCTAACAATAATCTAATTGTGGAAATCCTAGCAACAGGAGCATAGGTATCAAAGTAGTCAATGCCTTCCCTTTGTCTAAAGCCTTGGATAACCAATCTGGCTTTATATTTGTCTATGCTTCCATCCACCTTCATCTTCGTTTTGAAGATCCATTTGCTATTTAAAGCTTCACAACCGGGTGGTAAATCCGTCAGTATCCAAGTACCATTTTGGATTATAGAATCCATCTCCTCTTGGATTGCCTCTTTCCAAAATGCAGAATCTCTTGAAGCCATAGCTTCTTTGTAGGTTCTTGGATCATCACCAATAGTAAAGCAATATTGATATTGAAAATTAATTTCATTTCTTGATCCTTCAAGTAAGTACAATTGGAAATCATTTCCAAAAGACTTAGCTTTTCTTGCTCTACTACTTCTCCTAGCCTCAGGAGGTGTATCCATCACTTTTCCAGTTACATCATCAGAGTTACTAGACTTTGCAATCATGCCTCCAGGTTTAGGTATAGACGTGAATCTATCCTCATTGCCAAATTCAGCATCCCTTGACTCAATAATAGAGTGCACAGATACATAGTCATTGGGTTCTAAGACATAGAACCTATAACAAACAGAATTTTCTGAATACCCCAGAAACACACAATCTATACCTCTTTGACCTATGTTTTTCATTTTAGGGTCAGTTAGTCTTACCACTGCTCGACAACCCCAAACTCTGAGATAACTCAATTTTGGTGGTTTCTTATGCCAAAGTTCATAAGGGGTTATTTTGTTCCTTTTGTTAGGAACTCTATTCAACAAATAACAGGCTGTTAACATAGCCTCACCCCAAAATCCTTCACTTAGGCCAGAATAACACAACATTGAATTAATCATTTCTTTCAACGTTCTATTCTTTCTTTCAGCTACACCATTTTGTTGTGGTGTATATGGAGCAGTCGTTTGATGTACTATACCAGTCGATTCAAAATACGCTGGATCATAATACTCACCTCCCCTATCAGTGCGAAGAGTTTTAATCTTCACACCATGATAAAGCTCTACACTTTCTTTAAAGATTTTAAATTTATCAAGAGCTTCATCTTTGGAATGACAGAGATAGACATGGCAAAATCTAGTAGCATCATCAATAAAAGTAACTACATACTTTTTATTACCAAGAGATGGAGTCGAATGAAAATCACACAAATCACTATGTATAAGTTCTAATACCTTAGTTTCTTTATTGACATTCTTATTGAAAGGTTGTCTAGTTATCTTAGTTAACATGCAAGTTTTACACTTTTCACCATTCAACTCAAAAGCTGGTATTAAACTCATTTTCGACATATCTTTCAATCTCTTGTAATGTACATGTCCAAGTCTAGCATGCCACAATTCTGATTTACTAACATGATTACTAGAACTAGTAGAAGTCATGCAAACAAAATTATTAACAAAAGAGACATCTAAATTCAACTTAAACATGCCACATAGATAACCAAAACCAATGAAATTACCATGCCTTGACAGAATGTATTTATCACTTTCTAATACTTGTTTATAGCCACAACTATTCAATACAATACCAGAAACTAAGTTTTTACGAATTCCAGGTACATAAACTACATTTTCTAACAATAAGGAATTTCCAGAGGTAAATACTAGGCTAACAGATCCTATTCCTTTGATTGGTTCAGTTGCAACATTGCCCATCTTCAAGGAAGATCCATCTTCAATTGGTTTAAAGTCCTTGAACCATTGACGATCCTTGCATACATGACATGTTGCACCCGAATCAATCCACCATGAGAGATCATCATCCTGCACATAAAATGCTTCAGAGATTATTGATGCATAATAATTCTCAACCGAATGATCATTAGGTACAGAAAACGAACCTGATTGCTTTTCAGGATCCTTGGATCCATTTGGACCAGCCTCGTTTTTCCCTTTTCCTCCACCCTTTCCAGACTTACAATCCTTCTTGAAGTGCCCGGATTTGCCACACTTCCAGCAAGTCAGTTTGGGCTTCTTATTCCCATCCTTACTGTAATTCCCTTGAAACTTCCGTTTGCCTTGAAACTTACGTTTCTCTTTACCAGCCTTTGAGGATTCACCCTCTTCCACCATGTTCACAGAAGAACCAACGATGTTTTTAGTATTACCAACAGAACTCTTTTCCATATCACGTATGGACTGTTCAATCTGGAAATCACTTCCAAGTTCGACCAAGTTCAATTCCTCCTTCTTGTGTTTCAGATTATTTTTAAAATCCTTCCAAGAAGGTGGCAGTTTATCAATAATACTAGAGACAGAAATGGATTCATCCATTTTCATATCATATTGGGAAAACTGTCCCAATATCCTCAACAACTCGTTGTATTGTTCCATGACAGGCCTCGAATCAACCATTTTATAGTTAATAAAATTACCAACAAGAAATTTCTTGCTAGAGGCATCTTCTGCCATATATTTGGCTTCGAGGGAATCCCACAATTCCTTAGCAGATTCAACATTTTGATACACATCAAACAGAGAATCAGACATACCGTTTAAGATGTGACCACGACATATGTAGTCATCGTTCTCCCACTTCATCCGCCTCCTCGTCTGTTCCAGAGTTTCATTTTCAACAGCCTCGGGCATGGGAGTACTCAGAACGTACACCACCTTGAGATTTGTCAGCATGAAGTGCATCTTCTTTTGCCAGCGTCTGAAATCCTGGCCAGCAAACTTATCCAACTTCGCGAAACCTTTCGCTCCTTCCTTCATCGTTTCTTTGTTCGACATATTTGATTTGATCTTTGTTAGGGAGATTCAAAATAGAGAACAGAAAAACGGATATCTGAAAGTCGTGCAAAATACTTTCAGATCAAATCAATTTCGGTGGTTCTACCAAAGTTATTTGATCGGATAAAATTCAGAAAGTGCGGAACCTTCTTATGTTTATTCGAGATAATGAACCAGAAGACTTGATCGGATTTTGAAGAGGATAAACCGATGCAGTTGTTGACGAAACAGTGCATCCGTTGGGATTTAACTGAAAATAACTGATTTTCAAAAAGGTTTTTCGGATGAATTTCTGAAACAGCAACTTCGTTGGAAATAAAAAATTTCAGCTCGACCCCAGCCAGGGGCTCTGCCCCTTGGACCCCGCTACCCGTGGGCGCTGCCCCCGGACCCCCGTTCATCTATTTAGGGGCTTCGCCCCTAATATCATAATGAATTCAAATAAGCGTGCACTCCGCACTTCCATACTTAAATGATGTATCATTATAACAATAACCGATCAATCAAGTTAATCCAATTACACTAAAATATCCAACATCTGTTGTGCACTTGGTGCAGACCCATAAATGGGTCCCATCGGTCTCCACGCGGGTGAAACATGTAGTGCATCATGATGCATGCTTGAGTTTTATGCTCAAGTCCGATCGGTCCACACGCGGTGGAAATAATTGTGCACCATGGTACATGCACAAATTATAATTGGTTATGTTTTGGGTCTGAGCGGTCCCCACGCGGGAGAAATAATCTATCTGTTAGATATAATTCTGAGTGAGTTATTTGTTTGTGCATCGCGATGCAAGCCCTATTTGGGTCCGATCAGTGTCCTCGCGTGGACAATATTTGTTTCTGATATTGTTCATGTACATGTGATTATTATGGAATAATCAATCTGCTACTGTCTGAAACCATGTATACTTAACAAGGGCTTTGTGTGGTGTTTGTGTGTATGGAATGAGACTAAGCTTAGTCTAAACCTTTTTGTCTGAAATCTGACATTAAACTTTTATGCAAATATTTGTGACTATTATCTTGAGTTTGAGCAATTAACCCTGGATTATATATGTACTCCATTGTTCTTCACAACTCAAATTCTTACAAATTTTCTTTTGCAGATTAGGTACTCATCGTTCAGTAACTGCACTCTCGTCAAGTTCTGATCTTTTGGGGTAAATCTTGATGCATAGCTAAGTAATATCGTAGAAGGCTTTTTGTATGAATATAAATAACTCCAGCTTATGTCACTAAGCAGACTTTTGTACTTGTATATAAACTCTATGCTTTTGCTACTCTAGAATTATAAATATATTTTGTTATAATAAAATCAGTAGATTGACTAGCATATGTGTGGGTGTATATATTATTTGGTTAAAAATATGTGCATAGGGAGAGAACGTGATATCACTTATTCGGTTAACCTAATAAACGAATGAGGGGTGTTACACAAATGACAAAAGGGAGATATGTGAATTAGAATAAAAGAGAATGAGTTAGTTAAAATAAGATATATAATATAAATAAAGGAAAAAGTACGACTAAAGATCAAAGAGGAAAAATCCAAATTGAATTATATGACCGTATATTTTTCAAATAGTGAGTACTTTTCGAGTCTTTAGAGAACATCAACTAATGTAGGATTTCCAAGAAGCGATTGTTAGGATTGGTATACTGAAAAACATATTTCGAGCTTGTTGCACGGATAGAATTTGCTTGTATACAATAAACTCTACAATCCACTTTTAACTCAAGACGAGAAGAAGTAATTTTATCGTATTGATATTTGTTTGTGCATTTATAAGATGTTTCTCAAACATTTAAATGTATAAGAAGCAAACAAGTCTGATTCTTTTGCATAGTAGACTGGTCGTGAACAATGTTCACAGAAGGTGACGCAGTCGGTCCTTTGTAGAAGAGAAATAGAATTTCACAACCTAGATAGGCTTTGGCTACCTATCGTGAAAGGTGCGGTGTCAGTCCGTATGTTTCCTTACCTTAGGAAATAAACGACACTGGTGTGGTATAGCACTGAAAGATCTAACAGTTGAGATAAGTCTTTCTTGCTATTTACTGAAAGACGAGGTCTCGGTGGTTGTTAGTTTTTAATCATTGTTGATATAACATTGAGCATGCGATATTGATTATGCACTACTTTGATTTATCAAATGGTGCGCATTTTTCGCAATCCAAGAATCCTGATATCTTGGATAGTGGTTATCAATGTCTAGAGGTGCTAGTATTGTTATTGCAATGAATCGTGTGCTGGGTGAGTCCAGTGTGATGATATCCTCAAGAGGTGTTCGAAAAAGATTATTTTATTCAGAAACCCGGCTGGTTGGAATTTATTTCACAATAATAAATAAAGATTTTGAACTAGACAACTCTTGGAAAAAGATATTAATTAATTAAATTCAAATAGCAGACTTAAATTAATTAATTGGTATTTATAACTTAAACACGGGAAATAATAAATTAAAGAGGTAAAGCCCGGGTTACTCGTAATTTGGGATTGGATGGGCAGTCAATATTATTATACTATAGTGGATGATAATAATATTCTATTTGGACTTGTATTAACTTGGGGCTCAATTTAATTAGTAAAAGTCCAACAGGTTTGGCCCAAATCCAACCACCATGGATCCCTAATCTGGTCCATCATAACTCTATATAAAGGAGACTAAATAGAAGACTAATTTAATGAATTTTCATCATTAATTTCGTGCTCCCTCTCTCCAGAGCAGATGGAATTTTCCTTTCCCTTCTGTTGGGAATTCTGTCTTCTGTTTAGTCAAGTCCTTTTCGATTCTGACAATCTTTGCCCACCCAAAGGTCATTATCTGAGTTCGGGATACAGATTAGAAGATTCATGGTCGAGTACGAAGATCTCATGTGGAGAAGGCGCAAGCAATCGTCGATTCTTCGGAGAATCTGTTCGGTAATTCTAAACCGTTGGAATTCATGAATTTGGGTTTTTATTCCTTATTTGTGAATCATATGTGTTCCAGCATGCAATTAATTGTTTAACATGTGGTTAATTGATCTCATAATCAGTCAAATAGATCTGTAGATCTGATTTATTTGTTTATGCATGTCTTCCGCTGTGCAAGGGGCACCAAACCCCAACATTGATGTCATATTAGAAATCTGAATACATAAATAAAAAAAACACCTCCATCTTGCTTTAAAGTCGACGAATGTAAATTAATGTTATTCATAATACATGAATTATGTTGATCAAGAACATCACTTATAATTATGAGACTTTGAACGGAACTACCAACATTGGCTACACACAAAAAAAAATATTGATAGGATCGAAGACAACGAAATATAATTAAATTAATAATTTGTAATTCAAATAAGAAACTTTTAAATAATAGTAACAAATAATGAATACCAAAATCTTGTTACTAAAATAAATGATTTTAAATAGGGTAATTCATCAAATCATAATATACTTAGAAAAATATTCATATAGTAATTAAATAAGGTTTTTTATGTAACATATTTCTTCTAAATATATTATGTTTATTTTTATAATTAATCTAACACGACACCATATTATCATTTGTCTACCTCAATATATTTATTTATTAATATTACAAATTTAATATTAAGCTTATATTGTCATAACTTCCACATATCACATTAAGAGTAGTATTTTTAATACTTTTTAGCATTGTATTTTTGTTAACCTTGTCATATCTATTTAATTTTATTTGTTATTTTACACAAAGAGTAAATATATTTACAGATAAGAATTAATTAAAATAACTATTGTAATATTATAAACAATTGAAAATATTATAAACAGGCACAAAAAGATATTTGTACTTCTCTCAACCCACTCTCAATGAAATATTTTATATTTTAGCAGATGATTGTATACTATTTTAATACTCGGATATGAGTGTAGTAGTATAAAATAAAAGAAATAACAAAAGAGGAGATGTGTGGATGAAATTGAATAAGACATACAAATAAAGAAAAAAATAATACTACTATTTATAAAAGAAAAAAAAAAGCAAATTATTTGATTGAATAAATAGTTCACCAGTTTAGGTAAAACGAATTTAAAAAAATCACAATTAATAAATTCATTTTCATCAAAATTAAATTCAATAGTACATGATAATATTTTGAAATTCGTACAAAAAAATAGAACTCAAAGTTATAAACAAAATTATCTTATCTAGTAGTAGAATAAATCAGAATCAACTCAATTATAACTATGAGTACTTCTAGTAATTTAAATATAAATATATTTATAAACTATATATCTTGAATATAAATATATATTTATAAGTAATTTCAACATATTTAATTAAACTAATATATTTACATATAAAATTGCATACTATTACACACAACAACAATTAATGTTATGCAATATTGTTCTTTGTTTGATAATGATAATAATTTTAGATTTTTGTCAGGAGAAAGACAAATATATTTCATTTAATTCCATGTTATCACTATCATTTAATTTTTTTTATCTATTATTAATAGTAAGAAATAAACAATTAAATATATGAATAAATTAGATCGTAGAAATTTAAAATTTTCCTTGAGAAGCCAAGATAAAAAAAATTGGATCATCCAATAATCACATCTTAGTTGACTACTTATTTTCTAATATTTAATTTCAGACAATGGAATAACTTGATATGCATGACCAAAGATTAAATGCAATTTTTGTATACGAAAAAATAAATTTCTTATTTCCACCATATATACATATAAAAAGTAAATTATCACTTAACATAAGTGATAATAGTTCATCACTTTAAATTTATACTACACTTTTGTGGGACGGAGGGAGTATAATTCTTTCATCAATTAAACACCTTTTCAGTTAAGTAAATATAGGATGAGATAAAGAATTATACTCCCTCCGTCCCACAAAAGATGTCATACTTGTGGGACGGCACAGGATTTTAGGAGGTTTTGTTTTGTGTGTTAAATGGAGAGAGAAAATATAATTTTTATATTCATGTGAGAGAGAACTTTTTCCAAAAAGAGAAATGTGACAACTTTTGTGGGACAAACTAAAAAGGAAAGTGTGACATCTTTTGTGGGACGGATGGAGTATAATTATGTTGTCATTTAGCTTGATTATTAATATGGAAATAAGTATTAAAATAAAGGATTTCGATTTTCCTTGTCATTATTATTTTAATACGTGATAATATATATTTCAATATTTTAAGAGTATTAAAAAATATAAGTAAGATTATTCAACTCTAATAAATTAAATCAAAGTTAATTCAATACTTATATAAATTTAATTAGTTAATGAAAAAGAATTTTAATTAAAAAAATATATATTTACAAAGCCTAATACATAAAAAATATAAAATACATAATAATAGGACCCAACACCTAAACTAGAACTCTATTTAAATAAAAATTTTATAATTACAAATTAATACTATTTAAATCTAAAATCCTCCAGATCCAACCCACTAAACGCACTTTATACCTAAAAAGGCTAGATTAAAGCCCAAATAATATGCGCATAAATTAATACTACCTCGTCCACGAAAATTTGTCCCATTTTTCCATTTCCGTCCGTCCCCCAAAATTTGTCACATTTCACTTTTACCATTTTTGGTAGTGGACCTCATATTCCACTAACTCATTCCTACTCACATTTTATTATAAAACTAATATATAAAAGTAGGACTCACAATCCACTAACTTTTTAAACTCACTTTTCATTACATTTCTTAAAACTCGTGCCCGGTCAAACCGGGACGAATTTTCGTGGACGGAGATAGTACTATAATCCTACAAACCCTACACAAATGTTCAGCCTCCATATCTCTTTCTCCTCTCTGTTCGTCCCTTTCTCTCACCTCAGCGGATATCATCTCCGCTCTTATGTCTCGCCTGTGCCGCCTCTCCGCCCGCTTCCTGCCAGCCTCGCCGCCTTCCGCCACCACGCAAAACCACACTTCAAATCCAGCGGCTCCACCACCAGCAGATGGGCTGATCATTGGACAACTTCCAATTCCATACGCCACAATTTCTGCACTGCCTCCCCCGCTTCCTGCTCTCCCGGAGCGCCTGCATTCCTTTTTCTTGGCGTCAATTCTCTTTCTCTTTCCTCTGATGTTCTTCTTCTCCGGCGGGTAAAGATCGGATCTTTAAAGTGGCTGCTGGAGATGCCATGTTAGGGAGGCTGAGAGGACGCCAGGGACGAATTTGACAGGAGGAAATCGGAGCTATCACCTGCACTGCCTACCCGCCGTTGTCGGAGCTATTGCCTGATTCCAAGAGCTCTGCAGTGCTGCTATCAACAATCAAAAATTAAAAAAAAATAGTCCACAACAATGCAATCATATTTGTCTGCCTATCTGTCTAACCTGTCTCCCTCTCTCTCATTGTTTAGAATCTGCATAATTTTATTACAAAATATAATAACAATTAAAAAAAAGTACTCCACATAAGCTTCTCATTTTCCCACCAAAAAGAATGTTATAGTAATTTTAACAGACTGCCACTTTTAAATAGTATAGATAGATATAAATATAGATTCTATATTAAAATTTGTGTTATTCACAAAGTGCCTTATTTTTCGTGGACGAGAGGGTATATCATTTTAGGTCCTCTTTTCATATATACCCAAAAATACCTTCTATGACAAAAATGTGAAAATATTATTTTTAGAGGATATTTTGGGTGAAAATTAGCATCAGTACTGAAAATGTGATTTATAAATATTAAAAATAATATAATACAAAGACCAGGTACTATTATGTATGTAAAGCCCCGACTTCTCCTATATCCTTTAGTTGTGTTTTCTTTTACAAATCAAATTCGTGATTTACAAAATAGAAGAAATGGAATTAAAGAAAATTGATATGTAATTATTGGGCCTATCAACTATTTTTCTTAGTCCAATCTTTTTTTTTTTAAATCCATTAATGGGAGCCAATCTCATGTGCTCTCTATTTTTATTTTAGAGCCCAATAAACTTTCCAATGCCACTCCCAATTACACGTGTCTTTCATAGAATCTACCAAATCCTTCCACCGCTTGAAAAATCTCTAGCAAAATGTATATCACCAACATCAAGCTATCATATATTCCCTCTCCCTCTGTTCCATTAGAAATGCAACATTTTTCTTTTTGGGTTGTCCATTAAAAATGAAATGTTTTCTAAAATAGAAATATCACTCTCTCTACTTTTTCCTTTCTTCTACTTTACTCTCTCTTCATCAACTCACAAAAAAACTGCATAAATTCCCGTGCCAAAAATTAAATGTTTCATATTTATAGGGACGGAGGGAGTATGTTTCTCTATACAAGTTATTCCCCAGTTTCACCGCATCTGAAAATTTGAGAGAAGAAAATAAGAGTTAGATATAGAAAAGGGTAGAGACCATTAGCTCCACAAGTGTTTTTCTTACGATTGCAAATCCTTTTCTCACAACAGGGTAAAATTTCTATCGGTTCTGTATCTATGTTTTATTTCCATAGCATACTTTTCATCATTGACGATAGTAAACTAATGAGAATTTAGTGCAAACATTAAAATCACTTGGAATAAGTTCAACCTTTGTTCTAGTAGAAGATGTTTTTGCCTCTTGAAACCAAATCAACTCCAATTTCTTGAGAACAACTCATAATTCACCAAAGTCATATAAGGGACAAACCAAGTAAGCACAAATTAAGAATCTTATCTCCAGAATAGGAATCCGCCGGAATTCCGGCGACTGAGTCTTGGCACGCCTTTGCTGACGGTGGCAGCCCCACACCCCGATTCGTCACTAATTTCACAACCTTCACAAATTAAATTCCAGGACTTTTAAATCCTTAGAAAATTAAAAAAAAGAACATAAATCAATCCTTGCCTTTAGGGAGTTCGGCGAAGAGGCGGCGACTGTGGTGGCTTCGGGGAGCTGCTCCGGAAGCGCGAGGCGCGGAGAAGAAGCGGCGAAGCCGCTGCCGGTGCATGCACAGCAGCGGGCAGATCGGGAGAGAGGGGGGCAGCGGCGGCGTGAACAGGTCCGAGAGAGGGAGTGATTAGGGGGGGAGACGGAGAAGAGAAAAGGGAAAGACGGAGGAGAGAAGAGGATGCCGCCGGAAGCGGAAGCGGCGGCGGTGGCAGGTAGAGAGTGGGAGGAGCTTCTCTCTCATCAAAGTAGGATTTGGGTTTGAATGGTGAGGGAGATGAAGTGGGTGATTATTGTGGGTTATTTTGATTTAATTGTTTGGGCTAACATTTTAACATTTTATTGACTTGGGCCAAGGGAGTGAGGAAACAAATATGAGCCCAACTCTTTAAAAATAACAATGGCTGCATTAAATTTTGGAAGGAGGCCCAATATCAAATTTAATTACTTGGACTGAAAATAAAGGGGAAGTCTTGGTCTAGTTTCGGAATTAGAACTTATTTGGAAGAAATTTAATTTCGGTAATCTAGCACGAGCCAAATTAATTATGGAATTTGACTAGTAGAAGGAGCATCAAGTAATATGAGTTTTAAAAATTCCTTAAAGATAAGTGAAATAAGAAAAGAAAATTAATTAGGAGGCATACATTCCTATTAAAGTCTAAGAAAATCTTGAAGCCTGATTAGTATTTTATACTATATTGTTTTGTCTTGAAAAAGGTTATCTCCGCAAGGTAAGGTGGGAACGAGAAAATCAAGTTAAGGAAATTAAACGAACGGGGTGGGCTTTCGAACTAAAGTATTTTAGTGAGCTTTCGGTTTAAAGTATGTTTATAGTTTTTATGAGAAGTATATTTTATGGGCTTTCTATTTAAGATATGATCTTATGAGGGGTTTCTGTTTACTATATAATTCAAGGATACTTTCAGTTATTTAAATTCATAGTATGTTTTGTCTTGCCTTATTTTTGTTTTTAGCATTACCTATCTATTTGTCTAGAAAGGGGAGCGTCCCTACTAGACCAGTTATGTTTAATCGAATTCGAGTCCTAGTAGAGCGAAAACCTTACTCGGATTAGTGTACACCAGGGGATCGTGAGCCATCCTTTGAGTTGGTCGGTCCAGTGACTTGAAATGTGGCCACATTCCCGGTTCACACAGGTTCAGCTATGGTATATGCTACAGGAAAATAGACTGGACAGTCATAGTTACAAAAGAAAAGAGTTTAGTGTACTTGGGCCTTTTTAAGATAATCCCCAAGCTCACTCAGTGATGGCTTGACAAAACCAGTTTTAATATAAAGTATATTTTGGCAATTGTTCACTGAGTATATCAAGTACTCAGTCATGCATATGTTTTAATAATGTGCAGGTTAAGCGGTGACGACAAAGGGCGGTGTTGAGCAGATGTGGCGATTGTGTTTCAGTAGTAAAATGCTCGGATGAATCGTGTCTCCATACACGTTGTCATTCTCTCTTGACTCTTCCGCTGCAATGCAAAAGTTGAACTTATGTTCTATTGTTTCATGCACTCTGATATGTTTTGATAGTTATTTCAAGATGATTCTATTATGTTTAGTTGTGCCAAGGTTCCCTTTTTCTTCCCGTTTCTTTAAATCCTCCCATTGTCACGGTAAGTCGCGTTTGCTATCCTTAGCAAAGTGCGGTCGTGACAATGTAGTTCACTCAATTTTATAACATATAGAGTGAACTACAAAAATGGTCCATAGACTATGGGTTTATCTCGCCCATAGTCTCTGGACTTTAAAAATATCGTCAGACATCCCTGAACTAAGGGTTTATCTCAAATTTGGTCCTTTTGCCATTTTTGATACGAAAATACCCTTTTGAGCATTTGGGCAATTCGGTCTTTTTACACTTTTAACATTTTAAATCTGATTGATTTAAATACCTTATTGATTTAAATAGAGGCGTTGGCATAGCTTATTGATTAAATATTAGACACTATCGTATATTGATTAAAACTAATAATTTTTATTATTTAATAATTTTAATAATTAATAAAATTAATTGATATTATTTTCAAATTAATCTGATATTATTTCATGTACTAAATCTGATATTATTTCCAAATTATCATTCTTTTTTCCATTTTTGTCATCCTTCAATTTCTTTCTTAATTTCAATATTAGAATTAATTTTATAAAATTAAATTTTAAAGTTAGATTTTTAAATATCAATAAGTTTTATTAATTAAAACTATTAATTCATGGACACTATAAATATTGATTAAAACTATTAATTTTTGTTATTTAATATAATATTCAACTGAATTGAATAAGTACAGAAAAATAATATTATTCACGATGGAAAAATAAGAGCTATATTCTATTTATATTATTCACGTACAAAAATAGAAATATTCCTCTATTTAAATCAATAAGGTATTTAAATCAATCAGATTTAAAATGTTAAAAGTGTAAAAAGACCAAATTGCCCAAATGCTCAAAAGGGTATTTTTGTATAAAAAAATGGCAAAAGGACCAAATTTGAGATAAACCCTTAGTCCAGAAATGTCTGGCGATATTTTTAAAATCCAGAGACTATGGACGAGATAAATCAATAGTCCAATGACCATTTTTATAGTTCCCTATAAGATATAAACTATCAAAATCAAAATATATTTGTGTGTCTGCCCCTATTCGACATAGACAATATAGTCCAATTCAATTTATAAGTGGATTAATCTCAAAATAATATATTATGAGTTTGAATCATCATATAAAAAATGAGGAACCATTTATTGATCCTTTTTCCTAATAAGATTCAAATCTAGAAAGCATATAATTTTCACACCGATTACTAGGATCTGTTAATATATAAGTCCCACAGAAAATTTGTTACCCCTAGTTAAAATTACAAAATATAAATAGGTCTAAAAACTGATCAAGTCGGATTCCATCATTCCAACATTATGCACCTAAACTGATCATAGTAATTTACAGAATGCTAAAATTATATATACACAATGTATTGTCTGTCAATATATAGACTTGTTACTAGAAAATTTCATGAGAAACCAAGTTATGTACTTCCCACAACGATGTAAGCAGATCGTGTCATGATTGCAAATTCTGATCTACGAAACAAGCTATAAACTCAATAAGGTGAAGGCCACACCAGATGTGGCTATTCCGTTTTACTACCTTTCTTGGCTGCAACTAGGAACTCCTGACAACCATCAGCTTCAATGTCCATAAATGTCTTTACCAGACGAGTGATGCACTGCCCCAGCGTCTCCTTGAACTGCTCCGAGCATCTTTTGTTGTCTTTGTCAGCATCATGAACGCCACCTCTGACAAGGCAGCCCACTTCAGCTCCGTTCAAGTAGGCCACACAGGACACCAGAATGTAACGTGCATGCTTGCGGAAATACCCCACCACAAAGTCCTCAAAGTGCTACAAGGGAAAGCAATGTAAGAGCATATCATGCATAACACACAAATGAAGCCGATTTTGCAAAGACGTATGAGCTAATCATACCTTGGGTGGCTTCTGCATGCTGTAAATCATTGTCTTCAAGGAATATATGAATGTGTTCTCATTATACGCTGAGGAGCTATCCTCCCCTCTTTTTGTTCCCATTTCCCCCTCATACCCAGGCTCATTAAAGTAGGGTTTTGCATTTAATATCAATCCTTGTATGGAGACCAACACTTGTAGTGCGGTTGACTGGTCTGGGATCCACTTCTCCTTTCTGCTCCCGCTCCATGTGTTCAGAAGGCTAAGGCACACTTTTCCAGAATTGTACAAGTTAGGATTGATTCGAAGACCACCTGAATGGTAATAGACTTCCTGCCAAAAATTGAGAGCAAGAAGTGAATCTTCAGCTCGATGGAGATAATAAACATGAGGGTCTAGGATCAAGAGAAACATACGGGTGGAATAGCAGGATATTTGCTGGGGAAGTAGACATCAAAGAAAAAGAGACCATCATGGTACGGTGTTCCTTCTGCCCCGATTATCACAGCTCTCAAAAGATCCATCCTTGATTCATAAGCCCTCACATATACCTCAGCTGGTGGACAAAGAGTAATTGAAGATTATGAATTCATAATGGGAAGACAGATGAGATGTGTGCTATGCCATAAGCATAGATCGGGGATGATTGATTGTTTCATCTTTTCCGTGTAAACCACTTTCACAGGCTGGTCATAAAATTCAAAATATACTCGTAAAACTCACCTGGCAAATTCTTTTCAAGAATCTTCCATTCTTCTTGTATTCTCTTTGCCCAGTTCTTTGATGCCTATACGACAGATCAAAGATATATTTATAAGTAGATTTTATGTCACAATTGACATGATTAAGTAAGTACTCATCAGACTCCCCCTCACCACTTCAGAACACTTTCTTGTGGAGTAGTGATGATCCGAGTGATCATGAACAGTGTCAAATTTTGCAAAATTGTCAAACTTATACACCATTTTGTCCACCACCTTCACTGGCCCTGTCCGCAGTGAACTCCCTGTTGAAAATGCAAACTTACATTATGAGCAGAATTTTAATCCCAAATCAAAATTAATTTACAGTTCATGAATTTTTAAGGACCCAAAAGAAGGTTCTAAATATCAGGCTTCCCGAACAGGTAAAAGTTTCCGACTCCAAGTGGCTTTCCTTTGATGGTATGTTTAGATGTCAATTATCAAATAGCTATTACTGACAAGTGCCAATCATTAAAAACATGGATGTATAGGGGGCAGCAAAACATTGTTTTAATTACTGGCATCAATAGTATGGATGCACAGGTTAGTTCCTTGTACTAGTAAAGGGTTCATTCCCATAACTACGAGTAAAACAATCCCTCAGAGTTGTGAACTCAGATTGGCTGTAGTGCCCAGGTCGAGGATGCCAGCTAACCTACAATAGGATCCATCACTTTTGAAAGTACGTTCGATTCATATTTGGTTGCCTACATCCTCTTTTTGTATGCCTGTCTGTGAACTGCTCAACATAGTTGAAGATCCTCTTTTTGGCAGTACTTCAACAACCATAGACATTCAGATAAGATCAAACTAGGAAAGATAAGTTGCAAACCTGAATGTGTTGAAGTGCTTGGGCCCTTGACTGGGATCTGTGTATCATTTTTAGGAGAACCCCGAAACCAGGGGACAGGCGCCTCAACTCCAGGTGGAAGCTCCATGTTATCAAAATGTGCTTCCAAATGATCATTGTCATCATAAATCATACCATCATAATCTGAATCCATCCACTCATCCTCTCCAAAGTATAAACTAGAGCTGAAATCATCTCCATAATCTTCTAATTCTTCAGCACCAACATTTGATGTTGCCATGTCATCTCCAGATTCTTCATCTGCTAAACCACTAGCACCAACAGAAGAATTCGAGAGGACTTTCTGTTGAGAAACAGAAATAAATTGTTTCAATAATATTTTCACCACTGAGGTAAAAAAAGAATTCAAAAGAGAATTATAAGTTGTTATTTCAACAGTAAAATTATAAAAGGGTAGCTATCTGGATAGCTATGGACTCAGAGTACCTTTCCTTTGGCACTTCCATCAACTTCACTATCCATCAAGGAAGCATCATCGCCATCTTCTAACATGTCAACATCTATTATTTCAGGAACCTTCAAGAAATTTGGAATGATAGGTTAATGGATGATGTAAGGTTACTTTCACAAAATCAGTTACCGGGGAAGGGAATATATAGACAAAGGTATTAGTATAAGCATACGCCGTGAGATTCGCATGAGTGTAGCAAGTTCATTAGGGGGGGGGGGGGTAAACAAAGTAGAAGAAAAATGGAAGATTTATACTGACATATACTAACATTCTTATATGAATGAGGGGGATTAGAGGACCCACAAGAAAACAGGTGGCAGCATTGATGCTTAAGATGATGAAGCTACATCAAAAATGAACCATATGAAACCAACAGTATGCTATTATAAACATCATACGCTACTATGAACTAAACACATTTTCCCTACCCAAGACGCTACTGAAATCAGTATGCACATTGACTTTGTGATGCATTAAAGGTTATACCAAGATGAATGAGAGTTCAACCCAAGAAAATTTAAAAATCACACAAAGGAAAAATTGCAAACGAACAGAGACTTGCAGGAAACTCAATTAAGATAACTTTTCTGTTACTTAGAAACTCCAACTCTACCACTTAAATAAGTAAAAGGAAATTTAAACATGACTTAGCCTAACACATTTGAGTTTTTCAATGTTTTTGTTAAGAAACAACATTACTTCCTTTTAAAATATTTCTCCATATTTTAACTGCTATGGGGCTGTAGAGATAATCTCCAACGTATCACAAAACTTTCAACTATAAAAAAACCAAAATAAAGTCCTTCTACAACTGTGCCCACAAATAGGATAACTAGAGAAACAAACAAGATACAGAGATCTCTAGTCTAAAATCATCTCTAACGTTGACTTTTGAGATTATTTCCCTTTACACAATCATCATAATATGCCAAACGGAGGTGCATTATAATATATTGTCGCTACTTTAAACCAAATTACCTACTTCAGTGACCAAGAAAATAGAGTGTCACTGAGAAACAGAAAGGGAATTACAAAAGTAGTACAAGTAACAGAGAAAATGTGCTACTTTCAAATATCCAGAAATCAGTTTTCAGAATCTTTTCATGTAGCTATAGGTTTTTCATATACAGCAAAACAATTGCAAAAGCACTTGTTTTGAAACAGGGGAATCAAGTTACCCTAAGACAAACCCATCCCTGTAATTTATTTCTTATAGGGGTGAAACCCATAACTACTTCAAAGTCCAATGCTTTGTTAGCAGTGTAGCATAAAACTACATTGGTGAATAATTCCGAAAATCAATTCGAACCAAGACCAAAGAAAATAAACATGATCTCAAAACTCAGAGTTCCATCTTACGAATAATTTCACCCGGCTGAACATTAATTCACTTGGATCGCAGAAAACACAATAACAATTATAAGAATAGATAAAAACAAAACCACTGACAGAAACGTATATAGAGACAATTTAAGAAGAAAAAGAAGAAATCTCCGACCTCTTGTTGGTTGGAGTAATTTGATTTAGAAGAGCGATCGATCGCCACGTCCACCTCTTTGCACGCTCCCGAAGAGCTTCCGCCATCCGAAAACGTCCTTTTCCTGCGCAATTGAAAATCTTGAATCATGCACGAACATCTCCACACACAGAATAAAAAGAAGCTTCGAAAAATACTTCGAATTGAGAGGGATGTATTGCGGAAACGCGGTGGCGGACTCCATGAGACAGATATACAAAAGCTAGGGCTGAAATTGTACTATTGTATTCCTGATTTAGGAGAATTTCCCATCATCGGAGTTGAGGTGTGAGGGTTCAATGTAATTCGCAGATTTTATGTAGACAAAGCTTACAAGAGAAGGAGAGAGAGAGAGAGAGAAGTGTATTCTTCGTCGGATTCGCGCCTACGAAGAGTTTTTGCAGGTACGGGTCGTCGTTTAATTGATTCCATATAATAATTAAAATTAATTATGATTTAAATAGTCGCAAATCTCGTGCTCCGCAAGCTTAAATTTTGATTTTCATATATATTTTCCTTCCCGTATTAAAATGCTGTTGCACTAAATAGGGAATCAGGTATACATGAAAATTTAAAATATTCATAAAATATGTTAGGGATTCACAGATATGGAATGGCCTCCCTTAATAAATTTGTAGTTTAACTAAAAGATAACTTTTTCGGTAAATATATAAACTTTTAATATTTTTTTCCAAACTTTTGAATTAAATATATGAATTTTTGGTTTTTCTTATTTTTTTCCTCCAAAAAAGATGATGTGTAGTATACTTGCAGATTTTTATTTAATTATTGGGATGTATTCATATTTTTTTTTAATTAT
Organism: Salvia hispanica; assembly: GCF_023119035.1. Lineage (NCBI taxonomy): Eukaryota > Viridiplantae > Streptophyta > Magnoliopsida > Lamiales > Lamiaceae > Salvia > Salvia hispanica. Next base: position 20,206,697 of record NC_062967.1, on the reverse strand, counting down.
TGTTCAACCTTCTCCCTAAATCTCAGCCCCACGATTTTGTGATCTGATGGCCGAGATATATGATCCTTTTATTAATAATATTATTATTTTAATTCAAAAAGGGCAGATTTGGTGAGAAATCAAGTCAGTTTCCTTCCATGATTTTTGTAACAGCCCGCCCTCCTAGAGTACAATAAATACGGCGGCTGCTACCCGAAACCGACTCAAAGAAGTAAACATAGGCTAGAGTTTCATTTAAAGAGTATTGACCAAAAGAATGGAAAGAGATATCAGAGTATTTAATGCAACAACTTAACCTAGAAGTTCAAAAGAGGGTAGTTATCATAAATGAGAATCAAAACCTTAAGAGTATGACATAGTATCCCAGACAAAATCACGAGAAAAGGGCTAAGGCCACAACCGAAAGTAAGATGCAATTATTCCAAAAAACATTCTAAAGTATATCAAAAATCCAGCGGAAAACGACCAAGAGAAAAGTATAGCTATGTATGAAGACACAACTATGCTTGAAGGTCAACATATCCTTTTTAATTCATTAATCTGCTCAACACCCGCCACCACTCGTCGTCATTCAACCTGCACATAAGGAAAACACATGCAAGGCTGAGTATTTTGAAATACTCAGTGAGCTCGTTGCCAAAACATTTTATAAGTTATGCCACACTTACCAAGTGAACTCGAGTTTTAAGCAGTTATAAAAGAATATCACGAGTATCACAAAATATATTTTCATAGACTGGCCAGTCAAAATAACCTCCCATTTTCTCATCAATTAACAATCATTCCATGGTGCGACGAAAGTGTGGCCACACTTTTCGCCCACGAGACCGGCCGACTAGCAAGGACGGCTCTCGATCCCATTGTGTACACAGCCTGGTAGGGCTTGCGGCCCATACTCAGACCCGAATTCGTATAAGCAGATCAGATATCACTTTAAAACAAACATAGGTATGGCATAACAGTTAAACCACCCTTATATCTCCCAACAACATTTAGATAAAATAAAAGAGAGTTTTTAGAGTAAAGCCCACCTCGATTGCTTAGTTTTCAAGTAGATTTGCTTTTCCGTTATCCGGCTTCGCAACCAAAGTTTCACCTTTTAATCACATAGGCACATATCACAAGTTAGGTTCGATACTATTCTTACTTATGCATGTCTCATTATTTTCCTCTTTCCCATCGACTCATCCTAAACTTCATAACTTATAATTCAAGTCACGCTTATCATACGTACATATATTCATTAGCATCTCAACCCTAGATCTATTATCATATGTCATGCAAAAGTATTTAGCCATCAAGCACACACTACACAACACACACTTCAACACACACACCCACACGCATAACACACACACACGACACACACACCTCACACACTCTCGGCACACACACACACACACACACACATGTTCCCATATCCCTTCTTATCCCTTTTTCACTCAATTAATATGCATGAAGGTCCAAGAGTACCGATTAAATCGGTTGGAAGAAAAAGAAAAGGGGTAGAAGAAGAATAAACATAACTCTTAAGCAAAAATACCTTTTTAGAGAAAATCAATCGGTAGAAAACAAGTATTAGTCTTGATTCTTCAAAGTTCTTGGATTATACTTCAATTTTCTTCTCAAAGGATGAAGGATTAATGGAGTAATGTAGAAGAAAAAAATTGAGAGAGTGTATGGGGGTGAGGGGGCCGAAAATTTGGGGTCTAGGGTTGGGGTGTTCTCTTATTTATAGTGCTCAACAAGATCTTTAGGTAATTAGGATAGAATATTTGGTAAGATCTCATTCTCCCAATTAAATAAATAAATGAAATAATATTGTGAAGTAGGGAAGAAGAATTAACAAAAATAGAAGATGGCAATATCTCCTAATTTTTGAAAATTAGGCTAGGTAATTAGCCATGGTTTTGTTTTTGGTATTTTTCCATATAGAATAAAATATCATGGAACAAAATAAAAATAAGGAAAATCCTCCATGAAACAAGGTAGGGGCCGATTTCTATGCCCTTTAAATAAGGCATGGATTTCTTGAATATTGACTAAAATAAAGTAAGGCAAGATCTCTTGAAGTATGGAAAGATTTGGTAGAATAATTAAATTCTAGGTATGGAAGGAAATCAAGTAAGGAATCAAATAAAATAAAACAATTCCTTCCTTCCCAAAAATAGTGATTTTCGAAAATCACTAGAAAAACAAGGGGCTCGATTTTTACATCTCTAAACAAGGAAATAATTGGCTCATGGAATTTAATTTGGATAAATATCCCAAGGGTTAAATAAATTCCGGAAAAATAGAAATTCTTCCTCCAAGGGGTCTAGGGTTCGAAAATTATAAGAATTAGGGTGACAAGTATTTATGGAAATTTTCTCTAATATTCTCACTCACCCATAAACAATTAAATTGCCACATAATCTCATATCTTAATATATCACATGCCACATCATTAAATTAAATAGTTTGACTTTTCAAACTTTCAACACAAACCCTAACTCAAATCGACCATATCAACTCGCGAAATAAAAGCATTCTCGATGCCACGTCATCAACAATTAATTCTAGGGCTCAAAAATTAGGGTTCTAAAATCCGGGATGTTACAATTTTTGTTATATATTGTTCCTAAATTCAAGGCTCCCATGATTTGATTTCCATAATTAATTATCTTAATCTACGCTACATCTTTCTACAATTAAATTTTTATAGCATATTATAATTAAATAGCACGTAAATCGCTGAAATTGAAAGCGTAGCAAATATTAATTTTTGAGATATACTAAATATTTTGTTTAATTTAGCAATCTATCATCAAAATTCGTTTTTGAATTTTTATAATTAAGTTTGCTGGTGAACAATTTAAGAATGATGTTATTAATATTATTATTATTATTGACGAATTAAGTTTGCCGGTGAACAATTTGAGAATGATTTTATTAATACTATTAATAAAATTATTATTTTGATTAATAATAATAATTATTATTATATTACATTCGTATATGTCTTTTAATAAGTAATGTAGATTTTTATTTGTTCGCTAAGGGTCAGAAGCTAAACTCATTCCCCAAGGGTTTAACAGTCCATAGGGCTATGGTGTAATACTAGCTCAGTAACACAACATTCTCCATGAAAAGGGAGTTAAAGTCATTCCTTAAGGTTCAATTATCCACTGGGCTAGGGTATAGTACTCCCAAGTTCTCGTATAGGACCTCAATTGCCTGAACTTAGTTCCTATCCCCTAGGGTTAAGCTATACCTGGGGCTAAGGCATAGTACCAACCCAAACATCAAGTTCGTATCTGACTTTGTGTTCGTTGAATTCATACTGATTATAATGTACAAATATAGAGATTTAATGTACGTGTCTTTTACATTATCTCATGTGTTGTCTACCTTATAATATTAACGCATGATTTACATTACTTTTAAGTATATTTACATTATCAAAATATTTACATTACTGATTGCTAAAGATTTACATTACTTTTAAGTATATTTACATTTTCAAAATATTGGGGCACCAACATATGTATGTTCAATAATAATGTGTGCTTTACATCAAGTAATGTAATGTTGGGATCCTCTCTATCCACATTATTAGATTATAAAGGTACATTATTTGATAGATAAATGTTAACTATTTTGATGTAAAATGTACATCACAACTCTTTTGCATCCCCAAAATCTATGTTTGATAATTTGAAAAGCATTATTTGTTTTCTATCATATTACAACAAACCCAAACAAAGAAAATCTATTACAAGCGGATTCCTCACTGTCATCGAATTCAACTCGGTACCTCTTTGTACCTATTCATAAACAGATACATTGATTAGCCAAAATGTTACATTGTTGATTAATTCAAATTAACATTACTACCAATAACAAATACTAATAATGTAACACATCAGTGCGAAATAATGTAAATATTTAATCAAACAATGTGTAAAGGCCTAATGTATGCATATTTACTGTAACCTTATGAAGCGGGTAAGGTAAGTAAAAAAGTGTATTAATGTGACACAACATTATATAAGACACAATAATGTAGCACATCGGTAGCGAATAATGTAAAAATTTGAGTAAATAATGTAAAAAAAAATTAAAAAAAAATGTAATCGCTCATACCATAACACAAAATAATGTAGCACATCAGTATAAAGTAATGTTAATATTGGGTTAAATAATGTGCATATGCCGTTTGAAAGAAGATGCGGATGACCATATAGAGCAGAAAATGTAACTCAAAATATTTACAAATGCAACATATCATACCATAACACAGAATAATGTAGTAACAAAACATTCGATTCCTTGTATTTTGGCTCCTGGCTCTCGTCACCATTTTTTAGAATTCCCTTCCTCTTTATTTTAGTACAGTAATGATGTATGCGTTTGGAAATTGATTCTCAATTTCATAGAAACACACAACTATGCACAACAAATGACCACATTAACTGTATCAAGATTCAATTTTAAAATTGAATCTTATAACAACCCATTCAATTAAAATCAAAACTAAATGGATTCATCAAAGAATTACTAAAACCTAAACTAAAATATAAAAAAAATCCCCGCAACTAGCCAACTAAAATCAGTTTCCTCAATGTTGAATCGACTACAAGTTGAGAAAATTAACTTATTACTGACCAAGGAGTAAGCAATTGTAAGATGTATGGTCGATCGTCAACACGCGTTGAGATGAAGAAAATCAGTATGCGAACTACTGAGAGTCGTCGTCGGGGATTGAATCGGCGTTGATTGGAGTTTTTCCGACTTCAAAGCGGCGGTTAAGGATTTTTTCGGAGGAGAAGCGAGGGTGAAGCGGAATGAGGAGAATGAGATTGATTTAATTTTCATATAATGGGGAATGTGTATCATCGCTGAAATAAATACCCCTAAAATCATGGAAATGTGGTTTTAAAACTGATTGACATTTGTTTGTGATTCCATTTCTACCCCTATAATGTACCAAATCGACCTAGTAATGTAACACTGACTATCACATCTCCTACAAATCTAATATGTCCAAAATCTTAATCTAATGGTTAATATTATGATGGAACTTAACACTATAGAGGCAATATGACCCTAATGTTCCCCTGCTTGCATATTATTATCTACCTGGCGAAAGGTGGCAAATCGAAATGACATGCTATTATTAGCCTATAAATATACGAACCTTCAGTATTTTCTGATTTTTCCCTTTACTTTCTTTTACTCCGATTTGAATAAATGAATAACGAGATTTTCTGTTTTTATACTAAAAAAAGGCAAATAAAATTAAGTTGGTTGGTGAATTGCACTAATTTGATCATTTTTTAAAAATTGTAATGTTTAGGTTTTTTAGACTATAATTTTTTTTTTAACTATATAGGACTATGAAAGGCAATTTTTAGAGATAATAATGTATTCCCTTCGTCCCTGAAAATTTGTCACGCTTCTTCTCTGCACTTGTTTTATAAAAATAATACTCTCTCCGTCACACTTTAGGAGTCCCGGTTTACTACTTTTAGGTGTCCCACTTTAGGAGTCCTGATTAGAATATTCCATAGTTGATAATATTAGAAACTGACTTCATAAAATTTGCAAACCAACCAATGGAGACTGTATACAACGCACTTGTTGTAATCATCACTTAGATATTTTGTATGGTTTTTGCATAATTATCACATAAGCAGATAAAACAGATAATCCACTTAAAATAGATAAACACCAAATAAACAGATAAGTCCATTTAATGCATGACATTTAAACACACATGATAATTATCGAAAATTATTTAATCTAGTCAAGGGAGAATCAATTAAATAATTAAGTTTTATCTTGGATAATAATTATCCAAATTCATTTAGGATTTATCAAGATAGAGTTAACTATCTAAATCCATTTAGGATTATTCTAGATTTTATTTCGATAAAATCAAATCCTACAATTCAAGATAACGTTGATCTAGGGTTATCATTATTTAAATCGTACTAGGATATTACTAGATTGAAACAATCTCATTATAATCCATAAGATAAAAATAAAAACCTATCAACCAAGATTTATACAAATCTTAATTCTATTTAGAATAGACATTCAGAATGTATCAAACATTACTTAGGATTTCTTAGATAAATAAATTTATCTAAATCCAATTAAATAAGGATTTTCTTATATATCATTAAAATCCTAATCTATCTAGGACATAAATCCAAAAGATAAGGATAACTTGGATTAATAGTTATTTTAATCCATCTAGGATTTGTCTTAATAGAATTAAATCTATTCAAATCCATACGATAAAATAAATTAATATAAATGTTTATCCTAATTCATCTAGAATTTATCTTGGAATAAATCCATAGAATAAGATAATATTATATTATAATTATTCAAATCTATCCAAGATTTATCTAGGAATAAATCCATATAAATCTATAAGATAAGAATCAAAATATTATATAATCACTATCCAAATCCATCTAAAATTTATCTAAAACTCATAGGATAAGAATAAAATAATATTATCATTATCAAAATCCAACTAGGATTTGTCTAGGGATGAATCTACATTAATCCATAGGATATAAATAAAAATTAGATTATCATTATCCAAATTTAACTAGGATTCATCTAGGAATTAAATCCCTACAAATTCATAAAATAAGGATAAAATCTATAATTAATCCATGATTTAATACAAAATCAAATCTTATATAATATATAAAATCCGCTAGATATATTCAAATCTTAATTCTAAATTAATCTTGAAAACTTTCCAAAAATAATTCAAAGGGTTAGGAAACCCTAATTTAAATTTGGAAAGCAAAGTCACGAGCGAGGCCATGTGAAGCCATCTCGAGTCTGGGAAATAGCCCACGAAGGGCTCCCACTCGAAATACAGCCGCAGCTCTCTTTTTCTATCATTTGTCAACAAACACATTAAAAATACCAAATGTATAACATATGCAATTTAAGAACATAATTTGCATGATTGGAATTTAAAACGAGTCAAATCTAGCCCTTAAAAACATGCAAAATCCGTGTTTGTCAATACCGTATGCTCAATGCAAACATATATTGATTAAGAAATAAATATTTATCAAGACCTCGTCTTTCAGTAGATTGCATAAAGACACGTCTTGTTGTTAGATCCGTTTAGTGCTATACCATACCAATGTCATCTTATTTCACTAAGGCTTAGAATTATGCGGATTGGCATTGCAACCTTTCACGATAGGTAGTCTAAGCCTATCTGGGTTGTGAAATTTTTCTTTTTCTTTGTTCAGAACTGACCGTGTTACCTTAAAGTGGACGTCGCCCACAACCGGTCTACTAAAACAAAGACTTAGACTTTGTTAATGTTTCTTATACATTTAAATATGTAAAATAACAACCATTAAATGTAAAACATAACAACATTATAACAAAAATAATCTGTTTTATTCAAGAGTTTTTACAGTATTCAATCACTCGAAGGTGATTTCCAGTATACAAACTCTAACATCCAAGGTAATATACGAGTTAGTAATGAAAGTGCCCTAATAAGCGTTGTTTGATTTGATTGCGTTAATTCATGCTTAATCTATTTCTTCCATATTTTGAGGCAATTACGACGTCTAGTCCTTGTGCAATCCGTGCGTCTATTTGTGTTTCTTTTGTGTTTTATTTGAGGACAACAAAGAGTTAAGTTTGTCCAAGTTGATACGCTCGAATTTTGCACTGTTTTAAGGCCACTATTTGGTCTGTTTTGAGTATCAAAGTTCCACCACATGTCTATCTATTATTTGCATATTTTTTATCTATTTTGGTATTTTGACGTGTTTTGTGAGAAATGTGCAAATTGGAGCCTAAAAAGATAGCAAAAAGTCAAAGATGGAAATCGAGAGTATTCAAGCCAGCCAGCGGTCCGCTGCCTCTCAGCCATCAATTGCTGATCATGTAGCGGTCCACTTTTGGAAAATGAGCTGAATAGAAGAACACGGGCAACGATCGCTGGGAAGTGCGTAGCGACCGCTCTCCGAGATCCAGCAGCTATGGAATAATTTACAGCGACCGCTGATCAAGAGACAGAAGCTTCGGGATGATTTGCAGCAGCCTGCTCGGAAAACACGACGCACAAATTTGCTATATTTTCTCTCTAAGACTTTCCATATTAGAAGAAGGATTTACCATATCAAGGAAATTCGACCCTATGTATAAATACCCCCTAGAACTTCATCAAAGGAACCTTTTGCTGAATAATTTCCAGAGTATAATATTTGAGAGTTCCTTCCATTGTTCATCAAGATCAAAGGAGTTTGAAGTGTGGAATCAATAAAAGATCAAGGCTACTCCCTCCGTCCGCGATTAGGAGTTCGGTCACTTTTGCGCACCTATTTTATAAAAATAATAAAAAATAGTTAAAGTGGAGAAATGGTAAAGTAAAAGAGAGAATAATGATTGTCAACATTATTCTCTCTCTTACTTTACCATTTCTCCACTTTAACTATTTTTTATTATTTTTATAAAACGGGTGCGCAAAAGTGACCGGGACTCCTAATCGCGGACAGAGGGAGTACAAGATTTACCCTTTGGGTTCTATCATTTTAGTACTTATGTTTTCTTTGTTTTCCCCACAAACTATGTATTTAGCTTATTCCATTATGTGTAACTAAACTCATAGAATTCTAGGGATGTGTTAGTAACGACTTTGGTTTATACAATTTCTATTTATTTTATATCCGTTTTGTTCATTACTTCGCTTCTATTCTAAGTGTTGGATAATTGCTTCACGTTTGAGTGACACATTCTGTGATGATCTATTGGCTTGCAACATAATCGTGAGAGGAGGTTTGCAAGTTAGAAAAGCTTAGTTGGCGTTAGAGTTAGCTTCCCTTAAAACGGCACTGTTAATTAAGAGTGAGAACATAAAAGGTCTTATGAGCCTTTAGGAGTTACTAATCTAGGATTGATGTCCTTACTGTCCGTAATCCACTTTGTACCACATGGACAATAAATGTGTGATTCAATCTAGTGAATTATGAACTGTACTAGGTTGTTGTAGTTGGAATTTTTATAAACTATACCAGTGAAAGCACATCCCTCGAATTCTCTTGTCTCATCTATTTATCTCTGTATTTTTGTTTGCAATCTTTACTTGCTTTTGTAGCTTTTACAATATTACTTTCAAAAATAAAAAACCCTTTGTTTTCTCCGAATAGTAGAAGAAGCTTAGTATAAGGTAGACAATTTGTGATATTTTTCTCTATGTTTGATATTTTGTCTGCAATCTTTTGCTATACTATTTCTGTCTTGTATACTTGCAAGTAGTTGTAATGCTAATAAAAAATGCATCACACTCATATTTTTCCATACAGCTCACCTTCATCTTCCCCTCTCACTCAAACACTCTCTCTAAATTCAAAAATGGATCCCTACGATATGGACCGGATTGTTGCAGAAGTGGAGCGCGAATAACAAGAATACTATCAATAATACTTTGCCGCCTATGAAACCTATGCCGAGGGCGACTAACTTTTTCAATGAGGATGAAGCCGGAAGCTCAACCGCAAAGTCTCCTCCACGTTGGGGTGTACATATTATGGTACGCGAGAGGAGCCACAGAAGGTTGACAATGCGCGACACTAAAGCCCACATCGAACTACAAGAAGACCTAGTCAAATACATTGAATGAAATTTCGCACGAGTAGTTGGTTTTTTTAATTTTAGGAATTTAATTATTCAATTTTTAATTCTAGAATTTTAATTGTTTACTTTTTCACTTTTAAGTAATTTGTTATAGTGCTTTGTGTATTTTTTATGCATTTGAATATTGTAGAAATGTTTTAGTAATTTAAGTACTTTAAATTGAATAATAGAATGGTGAGATGCATAAATAGTGTAAGTGCATGTCTAGCGGAAGAACATAGAATTAAAATTGAATAAAGGTGGTTCGGACGGATGCTCTAATCTAACTAAACCTAGGATGAAGAAATCGCAATTTATTTCATTCTAAAACCATCTGCAAGGGTACTCTAAACCTAAAATGAGATAGGTATTTAGCTCCAATCTTACTAATCTAAAGTGACAGTTTGGTGAAAAGACCTATTTTGTTTACCCTTTGGTCATTTTGTGAAATGGCAACTATTGGATAAAAAAATGCAGCTCTTATTGGCTTCTCAAATGGTCCAACCAAATGCAAACTTCTTGAAGAAGATTTGAAACACTTTTAAATAGATGGACTAGAATCTGCATTTTGTGGACTGATTTTGTGATTGCTGTATAACAGGTTTGGTTCTACTTGGAATCCAGCGATGGCTGCGGTGACCGCTGGCGGATAAGGCGACGAGAGAGATGTCGGAGATGCAGAGGAAGCGGCGACGCTGCTGCTGGTATTTAGTTTAATAAGTTATGTAAGTATGTTTGAAAGATCGTATGGGCCTATAATTAATAATACTAAAATGAGAAGTTGTACTGTTTCATAGTTTATACAAGATTGGGCTTCTCAATTTATTTTTTTGTGTGGGCTTTTGCTTATGATTGAGTTGGGCCGTGAGAAAAACCTATTACAAAAATCGTTCCATTTGTTATTTTATGATTCAATTTTGAATATTTGGGCTTTCGTAAATTGTTGCTTCTCTAAATTGGGTTTTTATCTGTATATTTATAAATATAAATATTTTTATCTCATTTTTGTTCTCTATTATATTTTATTTATTTCACTCATATCAGATTTAAAATTGTATAAAAAATTGTTTGCCAATTTGGAGATGCTTCACAAGCTAAATAATATTACTAACTTTTTAGATTAAATTATCGAATAAAATTAAATTATATATAATTAAAATTAAATCTAACTTATAAAGTTTGTATAACTATTTAATATAAAGAAGTGTAAATTGTTACATTACTCAAAACAACAAAAATGTATAAAATATTATCTATATTTACTTTTTATACGTATATGTGGCAGGAAGTAAGAAATTTATTCTTTTTAATATCAAAAACTCATTTATTCTTTGACTGTATATAAAGTTATGCTATGGTTTTAAATTAAATAAAAGAAATAAATAATCAACTAATTAGACAATACAAATATTCTAACTTGACTTCTCAATGAAGTCTTAAATTTTTTAAATTCATTTAGTCTTTGACTATGTATAAAATGTGATTATTGGATAGTACTAATTTTCTAACTTGACTTCTCAAAGAAGTTCAAATTTTTATTATTTAAATTATTCATATATTTAATGTGGATATGTTTAATATTCCATACATTTATCAAATTAATTTTTTTAATTAAGCTATTGAATTTATATATTGATTTACCTTTTATTTGGATTAATGACTACCATAGCACTGTCAATAAACATTTTTACTCACACATATTTTCTAACACATACTCTTTTATCATAGTCACACATCTTTTCTTTGTCATTAGTATTTATTGTTTTTACTCCACTTAGATTATAAATTAAAATTGTATAGATATTTCATTCATTTGGGAGTAGTAAATTCTCCAATTAGAGTAAGACAAGATAAGTATAATTATGTTTTTTAAATTTTCACATTGCTTTGAATTCATAATTTTTTTATATTTATTATATTTTATATCTATTATTTAAAATTTTTATGTCCTGTGCATAGCACACTCGCCGACGATGATTGTGACGAATACCCCGGCGAAAGATCTCGCTTACACCAATTTCGCCTACTGCTCCCCCGCCGATCTCCGGAATTTCGTTGTACCTGGATCGGGGAACGCCTACTACGCTTTGATCGGCGACGTGTTTGTGCTTTCTGTTGCATATCCTTTTATATCGAGCTAGCATTTCTTTTAACTTCGAACTGTTGAATTGACAGTGGATGATTGTTTTCATTTTCCGTCTTTATTTGAACACGTGATGGAGTTTGGAGTTTATACGTGGTTATGCAGAGTTGTATACCGTCCAATTGTGCTGTAGGTGTTGTCATTAAACTATTTTTTTTACAACTTTGTGTTTCGATGTTTCATATTTAGGCTAAGTGATAAGAATTTGTGGCTTGTGATTTGGATAAAATGGTAATTGGTTATATGGAGTATTTGCTAATTGTTCTAGTCTGAGAACCTCTTCTTCCTAATCAGATTCTGAACACTTGTTAATTGATTTGTTGTTTTGTTGCTTCAACATTGAGTTGCATTTGTCGTTTGGAGGTTCACATGAGTAACTGGTCTGAGCTGATAGTGCGTATCAACTTATTTTTTTTAATCTCTTGAATAGTGTTATATTTATACAGACAATAAGATATTGCTTAGCTGGTCGCACACTAGAAATTTTTGCTATGATAATAACTGGTGTAATTCCACCGTTTGGGTAATTTAGTTCCCAATGGCTGAATGTCATTATTATTTGGAAGCTCTAGTGGTATGTGATTCAAATGTATGTTTAACTCTTTCATTGATATTGATGTTGTAGCTGCTATTCTTATAGTTTTGCTTCAGATTATCTACTTCCTGTTAAAACACTTAAATCTTGTCCCACGTCAACTTGGTGATGATTCTAGCTTATCTATAAAAGTATAGATAACCCTTCCCCTTATAAGGCCTTTTAAGGGGTGAGTGGCCCAACTCTAATACTTCCATTGGTAGTTTGTTTGCATGGCATGGGAACTAATTTGTGAATTAATACTATGAGATGGTGGATATTCTCATAATATAATTGTTTAGCCTTAACTTCAATATACTGGACATGATGGCATTCCTTCTGGACATATTGGTTTAAATGCCATTCAACGTCGCCATGCAAAAGTCTCCACTGGGGATACAGTGTCGGTTAGTCGGTAATGGATTTTGGTTCTTCAGTCACTGTAATTATTATTTAATAACTTTTATTCTGATAGTTAAATCTGGACATTTTAGATTCATTCCTCCTGAAGATTTCAGCATTACAATGCTGAGACTTGAGTTAGAGTTTGTGAAGAAGGGCGCAAGAGATGAACATGTATATTACCTTTTACAAGCTGCCTTTTTTATCATTTTATTCTCTAGGTTTTGCCTACTTCTCCACGTCACTCAATCTATGAGATTTTTTCAGCATATTTATTTGATTATAATGTGGTTGTACACTAGTACTTCCATACAGTGGAATGTTTATATTCTCTATCAATTTCACATTGCTTTGGTGCATCTGATCAATGACATTGTTTTACCAATTTACACGTAGGTGGATGCTGTTCTTTTATCCAAGCAGATCCGCAAGAGATTCATGAACCAGGTAAGAGCTATATTTCTTGCCTCATATATAATATACATGTGTAGTAGCTGCAATATGTTCTTCGTGTGTATATATCTGCTAGTGTATCTATACTTTTGGAGCTTGCTGTGTGAGAAAGTGGTGTCTCTAAATTTCTGTACTTGTTAGTTGTTGCTGAACTTGCAGTTTGCACTCTTCCTGTTTCTCATTTCAAATTATATTTGTTTTGATGTTTCCTCACTGGAAACAGTACCTCAATTTCAGTCAGTGTTATGTCACCTTTGATTAATCAACATTTATTTTCGTCCCTTGGATCTTCAAGTCTTTAGAGTTACATCCCTTAGTAATGTAAAATGTGATGCAGGGTGCAACTCTTTCATATTAGAAATAAGCTATTAAACCGGTGTGATAAAACAATTGAGAACTATGATTTTCTAGCTAGCTTTCAATGTCTCAGGATTTCTATTCATCAATTGGCTTAGTAATCTGCAAGTCAAGGATTTAAAATATCTGGTGTCTTAGGCGTAGAGGAACCACTACAATTCATTATGCATTTTACTTTAAAAGAGGTTTGTTTTCCTCCATTTAGAAAAATGTAAATATAGTAGAAGAAATGTCTACACATGATATCCCTACCCCCTACCTCCTCTTTAAAATCCCAGAAAAGATAAAGCACTAAAATAAAACACAAAATATGCTAGAACTGCTAAAGTTATTATTTTACAGAAAGTAGCTATTTTGGCTACAGTATTTCCCTGGAACTTATATTTCGTTGTTGTCAAAATACAATCCTCTCAAGTCTCAACTGACTTCTATATTAATGTCATTTACACAATCATGTAAGCATACAAATTTGAAATCAATAATTTTATAAATGAAGAGAGAAATGGACATTCAGAAATTATATATTTTAAAAGATCCATCCTTATATGGTTGTTTACACCATCTACAAAACTGTGAAAATAGTTTTTCTCTATGTAGGTTATGACAGCGGGGCAAAGGGTAACATTTGAGTATCATGGTAATGGATATATCTTCACTGTCAACCAAGCCACTATTGATGGCCACGAGAAATCTCATGGTATGGAGAGGGGGTTGATTACACCTGACACATACATTTTATATGAAGCATCAAGTTCAAGTGGAATAAAGGTTTCCTTTTGACCTTTTGGACTTTGCTATTGCCTTTATCTGATATCACCTATTTAAATTTCAATACAGCTAATGATGAATTGCTGAGGTAATGCAGATTGTCAACCAGAGTGAAACTGCTAACAGCAACATCTTCAGGCACAAAGAGTTCAATCTCCAGTCATTTGGTATAGGTGGTTTGAGTGCTGAGTTTGCTGATATATTCAGAAGAGCTTTTGCCTCAAGGGTTTTCCCTGCGCATGTGACTTCAAAGTAATGTTCATATTCTTGATTCTTGTGAAGTTGAAGTGTATTCATGATTGAGAGAAAAGGCTCAACTTTTGGTTTTTGTCAACTTTATTTTGCGGCTTGTAATTTTGATGCCCTTCTTAGACTTGGCATCAAGCATGTCAAAGGAATGCTGCTTTATGGACCTCCTGGTACTGGGAAGACTTTAATGGCTCGGCAGATTGGGAAAATGTTGAATGGAAAGGAACCCAAGGTATAAGCACAGGCTATGCTTTATGTTCACATGCTCTGCGGGTTTTGGTTCTTGTTGGATGGGACTCCTTTTGTTCTGTGCAAATATCTAATTTATTCTGTCAGACTTTATTGCAATTAGTAAGACACAGGAACCAGAATGCATTTTGTAATTTTCTGTTGCATCACCCATACTTTCTTTTGTACCAGATAACCTAACGTACTGGCATAAGTTACTATAAGGAGAAGTAGAAAAATATGTGAGGTCAAAGGTCTCAAGTTTAAGTCCACTGTGGTGTGGTCTTTTAAATCTTGCAATTACAAAAAGATAACAAAAAGCCAAATGTCTGTTTCATAAAACTTAGAAACCTATGCTTCAAGCATCTTTCCATTATTCTTCTTGAATCAATGATTATGCTTAAATGTGAATTCCATTTTTTGATAACCATCTTAATGTTTTCTAGTTTATGTGTATTAATTGCTCCCCACCTGTATTTGTCTTTGATTCTGTTCTAGAAGGATACCTTGCATTGTCTATGAGGGCATGAGGCTACCTTGGTTGTTGGTATAATTGTAAATCCTAATATTATGTACCGTGCCCCCTTATGTAATGTTTTGCTCACCTTTTGAAACTGGTTAAATCTGGAATTTTAGATTGTGAATGGTCCTGAAGTGTTGAGCAAATTCGTTGGTGAAACTGAGAAGAATGTCAGAGATCTATTTGCTGATGCGGAGCAAGATCAAAGAACCAAAGGTTAGTGACTCTTTTACGGCAACAGTCTATAAATTCTTTGTTATTGGCTCATTTATCTCTTCATCTTTCAGGTGATCAAAGTGAGTTGCATATAATCATCTTTGATGAGATTGATGCGATTTGTAAGGTAGAGGATGAAAAGAAGTCATATTAGTACTTCTTGTGTCTTCCCTATTTGTGTACTGATTATCTAGGTGGCCATATGAGTGTCTGACTTCTGTGAACTTACCGTTTTGTGGAACTATTTTGCAATTTTCATTCCAGACGCCCCAATTTTTAATATGATTTGGAACACCCACTCTTGATTTGAACACATGTGGCACATGAATTGGTTTTTTAGTGGTGCTTAACATTCCTCACTCCCAATATGTGACATAATAAAATTTTTAGCTCCTAACTAGGTGTTTCATTGTCGGTGCTTTCTCATTTCAACTCTTTTGGTTTGAATTTGTCAGTCTAGAGGTTCAACTAGAGATGGGACTGGTGTGCACGACAGCATTGTGAACCAACTCCTAACAAAGGTACTTATGGTTTAGTTCAAGTTGATAAGTCATTTCAGTATTAGTTGCTGCTAATATCTTTGTTTGACTAACTCTCACTTACTGTTTTAGATAGATGGTGTCGAATCTCTGAATAATGTCTTGCTAATTGGAATGACAAACAGGAAAGATTTGCTTGATGAAGCTCTTATGAGGTAAATAAATGTGGATTCTCTTATTCATTTGTGTGGGATGGTGATAGTCTTAATCCTCTATGAAAAAAAGGAGTGATCCAGTGCAAATAAACAGCATTGTCCTAGTTTGGCTCATTATTTTCAGGCCAGGGCGTTTGGAAGTCCAAGTGGAAATAAGCCTTCCTGATGAAAACGGCCGGTTACAGATTCTTCAAATTCATACAAGCAAAATGAAAGAAAGTTCTTTTATTGCTCCGGATGTGAACTTGGAAGAGCTTGGTATGTGATTGGCTTGCAACACTTTTTACTGGCTTTTTTCCTAATTCATGATTCCTTCAGCCTGATATTCGGTAAGATATGAAAGTAGAATTACTATTTCTGATAGTCAAGTAGATTGGAAAAGGACAAGCATGGACTCTTTAAAATAATGAGTCGAAATACCATTACGAGTGTATGCATGGACATTTAATTATGGCAAATTGCTTATATTCATTTTCTATGATAAGTTGAATACTGGAGTATATTTTATGATAATATGCGTGCACTTTTGATAACTAAAGGATAACCAAGCTCTTTTTCCCCCATGAAATCTTATGTTTTTTTCATTAAAATGATTAATAAAAAGGGAGCATTTTGAAATTCTGTATCGAAGGTTGCTTGTCTTACTTTATGTTGAATGAGATAGCGCTTATACTTATTATGCTCATTGTTTGAGAACTACGGCCGTAGGACTTACGGATTAGCCATATGTTCATTCATCTTAATACTCCCTCCGTCCCGTGTTACTCACACTTTTCATTTTAGGTCATAAATTTGGGATTGATTTTTTTAGTGTAATTAAATTAGTATTTTAAGTGTAATGAGAGATCACTTAATAAGGGAACACTTAATTAACATTAATATATTGATTAAATACCCTAACTCTTACCTAAAATAGAAATACCCTAACACTTAGTTTTGACTTCTTTTTGCATTCCCATGTATTGCAAATGATCATGTGCATTTTATTCAGTTGTAGATAGATTTAATGGAAAAATTTGTAGAGTTGTCAAGTTCGGTACTCTTCTTCAATTTGCACATCAATACCTTAGTCACTTTACAGTATTGTTTCTGTAACTGTTTTCTATTCATTTACATGATTTTTGTTCACAACTAGTCCATTTATGGTTTGTCATGTATCAATATCAATGGTCATTGTGTGGATTCACTAGTGTATAATGATAAAATAAGGTTTGACTGTTCATACTTTAAGTGTGAGATGAATGTTAAACTAACAGATTTAATCCAAAGCTAATGCAATAAGCATGGGATCTCAATCGATCCATGTCCGTGATTGTATATGGCTCTGTCTAAATTATTGTTGAAGTTGTTAAGAACATAAAATGTTCTGTGGATGCAGCCGCTCGGACAAAGAATTACAGTGGAGCAGAGCTAGAAGGTGTAGTAAAAAGTGCAGTCTCTTATGCTTTGAATAGGCAACTAAATATGGAGGATCTTACGAAACCCGTCGATGAAGAAAATATAAAAGTAACCATGGAAGATTTTCTGAATGCTGTTCAAGAAGTGGTTCCAGCATTTGGAGCTTCAACAGATGACCTTGAACGTTGCAGGTATATCCAGATACCTAGAGAAAGAAGTTGTTTCATGGTTGTATTTACTGTGATAGAATTCCAAGGAGTTCAAATTTCTTGTAACATGGAATCTCATTGTGGAATGTGTGACATTTCTCCATCTGACTGCTGGTCACGGTTTCTCACAGACTAAATGGCATTGTGGAATGTGGGACAAGACATGAACACATATACCGAAGAACCATGCTTTTAGCTGAACAAGTTAAAGTTAGTGAAGGAAGTCCTCTTGTTACTTGCCTTCTTGAGGGCCCAAGTGGAAGGTAAATTTCTGGTTCCCTTGATTTGTGAAGTGCGAGTACTTTGTAAATTCTCTTTTTTCTGTGCAGCGGTAAGACTGCAATGGCAGCAACAGTGGGCATTGAAAGCAATTTCCCTTATGTGAAGATTGTAAGTACTTTTACTTTGTGTTATATTATCTAGTTATCAAATAGTAAGTTATTGATCTTCTTAATTCGCCTCCTTTACCTGGCCTATTGCTAGATATCTGCTGAAACAATGATTGGACTCAGCGAGCCTACAAAATGTGCTCAAATTGTTAAGGTTTTTTTCAGTGCCCCTCTCTAGACACTGCCTTTCAATAATTCAATATAATATGCTAGCTATATATGCAAAGAAAATAGCTCCCTTGAGCTCAGTCACCAGTATGTCATTTTGTATACCTCATGAGCATGTGCAGCCCTAGTGCTTTAATGGTATTACTCATATGCATTTGGTGAGGAGTATTTTACGTATGCTTTTCCTTGTAGGTATTTGAAGATGCTTATAGATCGCCATTAAGCATAATTATCCTTGATGACATCGAAAGGTAAAGTTAGAAAATAGATGAATGATATTGGATCACTCAGCAGTCAGCACTCATTCATCCATTTACGTTTATCGATTTTTGTAGGTTACTGGAGTATGTTGCAATTGGCCCTCGCTTTTCAAATTTAATCTCTCAAACATTGTTGGTGCTTCTGAAGCGGCTTCCTCCAAAGGTACATTTTTTTGTCCAACTGTTGGTTATGACATTGCAGAACAATTGCTGCTTGCAATATTGCTCATATTCTTAATTTCCTTAAGTCACTGTCCAACTACTTTGTTTATGGAGAATATAGGCTCTGGCTCTTTTGATGCCTTGTATCAATGTATTTTTAGATGATACTATATTATACTCCCTTTCAATAGGCCACGACCTAAAATGGAATTCAACACATAACAAAAACCCCAAATATAACTCATTAATTATACCGTATGCCATTTTGACCCCACTAACTTAATTTCTCTCTCACCTGATTTATTAATTCTCTCTCCTACTTTTGGACAAATACACACTCAATTAAAATTATCTTATCTCTCCTATTTTATTATAAACTACTCATTTCTTAATATCCATGCTTGGAGCTTGAGGCCTATTCTAATGGGATGGAGGGGAGTATGATGTTTCATTCCCATGCCGTTCTGCATTTATGATTGAATGTGATATCAGAGGAAGTCTAAGTAGTCTCTCTTTTGAAAATTCTATTAACTCTATAATAAATCATCATTGTTGCCAGGATTGTTATTTCCTGAAATTTGTACCATATTTTATTGAACCAGACACTGATTTCTGGTGGCATGACTGAACTAGAGTTTGGTTTCTCTTGTTGATTTACATTTTATGGTTTTATATTGATACTTGAAGATCTTGAAAGCATGGTTGTCACCATGAACTTTAATATCACAATAAGAAAATAGCAAATGATGTATTGTTGTGTTATTCCTATCTTATTTTTTTATAATTATCGATTAAGGATTAAATTACTAAAGTGGTTCTAGATCTATTAGATTCACATTCAGAATCAGAACTAAACCAGTTGATAGTAATGCAGTGAATGCATGTATACCAATAATAGATCAAAATGCCACCATGAGTTTGACTTTAGAAAAGAAAAATGTACTCCCTCCGTCCATGATTAAATGTCCCATATCTGATCAGCACGAGTTTTAAGAAATTGTTTGACTTTATAAAGTAAAGTGGGAAGAAAAAGTTAGTG
Source organism: Salvia hispanica (assembly GCF_023119035.1). Classification (NCBI taxonomy): domain Eukaryota; kingdom Viridiplantae; phylum Streptophyta; class Magnoliopsida; order Lamiales; family Lamiaceae; genus Salvia; species Salvia hispanica. Next base: position 20,186,814 of record NC_062967.1, on the reverse strand, counting down.
GAATTGGGGTCTGCTTTTATATATTGGTTTTATAATAAAATGTGAGTGATATGAGTTAGTGGGTTGTAGAGTCCACTTACCAAATATAGTAAAAGTGAAATGGGACATTTAATGGCAGACGGACGAAAAAGTAAAAATGAGACATTTAATAGCGGAACGAGGGAGTAACTTCTATACACCCTCCACGAAAAATAGTCTCATTTGTGGACGGCGTGGGTTTTAATGAGAAATTGGTAAAGAGAGAGGGGAGAAAAAATAGATAAAGTAGGAGAGGGAAAGGGAATAAGTAGGAAAGATAGGAGAAAAAGTGGGTAAAGTGTATGAGAAAGCTTCCATTTATGAAACGGAACTATTTTTTGTGGACACCTAAAAAGGGGTGGATGGATGGAGTATTACTTTTTTAGATAGACTAATTCAGAGATTTATGTTATACTACGCAGGGGAAAAAAGTGCTTGTCATTGGGACAACAAGCGAAGTTAATTTTCTCGAATCTGTTGGTATTCGAGATTCATTCTCAGTGACCTACAATGTTCCAACGCTGAAGACAGAAGATGCCAAAAAGGTATATTTTCAGATGCTTCCTCTCTTTGTTGTACGCAAGAGATTTTCCCTGATATTTACTTGAGGTGGGGAGACAATGAATACAGGCGTTAACAATATTTCGAACCACCAGCCCTGCTTCTATTTGACAGTTTTTTTAAGCTCCTACATGTTTATTTTGTTTATTTATTGACGTACTTGCATCTTCCCTCTCAGGTGTTACAGCAGCTTAATGTTTTCTCTAGTGATGATGTCGAGTCTGCTGCAGAGGCATTGAATGATGTAAGTCTAAGTTGGCATACTTTGTAACGAAATGCAATATAAGATCACCATGTCTTAGTAGTAAAACCCGGACTGAGGCTTTCCATTTAATATTTGGTTTGGTGTGATTCCAGATGCCCCTGAAAAAGCTGTACATGGTTGTGGAAATGGCTGCTCAGGGAGAACATGGTGGAAGTGCAGAAGCTATTTATTCTGGTAAAGAAAAGATCAATATTTCACACTTCTTTGAGTGCCTTCAGGATATGGTGAGGTATTAGTATGAGTTGTTTCTCCTGTATGTTTCTTTCATCTATTTGTTCGTTTGATATTGACATTTATGTATGTCCTCACCTCACCCTATTATTTAGAGGGTGATTTGAAGAATCCTATCACAGATATAGTCGTGCAGTTGGGAGTATTCAAAATTTGGTTTTGTTGTTGTTGATTATGTACTGTATTACCATTACAACCAAAACTGCAGTCCATTTTTCTCTCTAGTGCAGTAAGTGTGCTCTTGATTGTATAACTTCTCTCACTCTCACTCTGGCAGTTAATCTTTCTCAGAGCATGATATATATTTATTATAGGAATATAAGGTTCCAAAAGCTTAACTTTTCCGAACTTCTTGTTTTATTCCGCGAATACAAGATCTGCCCACTTTTCTTAATTAAATTCTTTATTTCCATCTATGGGATTTCAACTGAAAATTGGCAGATTTTGAAATCTGTATATAAATATCCAGGATTGAGTTTTCTTATTTTTAAATATAAATTTATAATTTAATATGTAAATTAGATCAATTTGAATTTTGTAGCTAATATTTAATGGTAATATTTCGAAGATTGAAAATGTGTTTTGAGTTGAAAGCTTAAAAGGAAAATAGTGTTTGCTTTTGAACAGAAACATATAGTATATGCAATATTGGGCATTCTTCAATCAACAAAACCAAACTCAACTCCGAATTCATTTTCTAGTATATGCCACATTAAGGATGTCAATCGGGCTAACCCGTTCGGGTTCGGGCCAACCCACTCGGGTTGCCGGGCTTAATCATAAAAAAATATTATTATTGTTGATAAATAATTATTATTAATTATAAAAAATATTGTTGAAATAATTTGTATTATTATTGTTGATAAATAATTATTTTTAATTATAAAAAATATTATTATTGTTGTTAAATAATTATTATTAATTATAAAAAATATTGTTAAAATAATTTAAATTAATATTGTTGATAAATAATTCATTATAATTATAAAAAATATTGAAATAATTTATATTAATATTGTTGATAAATATTTATTATTAATTATAAAAAATATTGTTGAAATGATTAAAATTATTATTGTTGATAAATAATTATTATTAATTATAAAAAATATTGTTGATAAATAATTATTATTATTTGTAAAAAATATTGTTGATATAATTTAATTTTATTATTGTTGATAAATAATTATTTTTAATTATCAAAAAATATTATTATTGTTGATAAATAATTATTATTAATTATAAAAAATATTTTTGAAATAATTTAAATTATTATTGTTGATTAATAATTATTTTTAATTATAAAAAATATTGAAATGTTTTAAAATATTATTGTTGACAAATAGTTATTATTAATTATGAAAAATATTGTTGAAATAATTTAAATTATTACTGTTGAATAAATAATTATTTTAATCATAAAAATACTATTATTGTTGATAAATAATTATTTTTAATTATAGTTTAAATCGTAAAAAATTTGTTGAAATAATTGATTATTATTCTTGATCAATAATTAATTTTAATCATAAAAGATGTTATTAGTGTTGATAAATAATTATTATTATATATAAAAAATATTTTTGAAATAATTTAAGTTATTATTGTTGATAAATAATAATTTTTAATTATAAAAATATTGTTGAAATAATTTATAATTATTTTTAATCATAAAAAATATTATTATTGTTGATAACTAATTATTATTAATTATAAATAATTGTTGAAATAATTTATATTATTATTGTTGATAATATAGTTATTAATTAGGTTATTAATTACTTCACTCGAATTTTATTACTTTTAAGAAGGTATAGTTATTTTTTTGCGAATATAAATGAAAAAAATACCTTCTCATTTTACACCATTGAAGATGCTCTAAGATTCTTGTGTTGGAAAGAACAAATTTATAATATTAATTAATATTATATAAAATAAATAAAGATGTGGTGGTTGGGTGGCGATTAAGCAGCTCGACACGTAATTAGGTTAGAAAGAGGCGGTCAGTTTAAAGCATAACCCACCATTATTATTTCATTAATTTTGCATTTTCATTATTCTACTCTCTCTCTATCTCTCGTTTTCCTTCCATCAAAACGGCAACAGAATTTACACGCACAAGACACACTAACATCTCACACATTCACCGCAGTTTGAGATAAGTGTGACCTTCATATTTGAAACTCTCCGTTTTGATGCTGCTTTCTCACTCAATCACAGGTCTGCGATTCTCTCATTGCTTCTAATTCATATGAATTTGTGCGTGAATTTCTGTATTTTACACTCGCGCTAGCTCTGATTTGAATTTTTTTTAAGAAATTTTGGTTTTTGGCCTTAAATCATTTCAGCTCCATGCAATTGTTCCGGTTGTGCTTCGCATGATTGGGATAGTTTGGTAATATTTGTAAATTGAATAGTCTGTTTTTATTTTTTACGTCTATTGTTGGATTTAATGTTATTGATTTAGTTTACAGCTTCGTTGTTTGATTAGTTCCTGTGATTTTTGCGATCTTGTAATACTCTTTTACTTCATATTTGGAGCTCCCCTCGGATGCCATAGAAATCCGCAAATACATTGATATTGCTATATTATTTGTTTTACTTAGGATTTGGCCTAAGTTTGAAGCTTCAGATGTTGTATTTCTGCCTTCCTGGCCCTTCTCTTACTTCTTTGTGCGTAGATAACTATAATTAGGCGAACACTCCTTTTGTTTAGGAATTATGCGTGTATGAATATTGTATATTTGGTAATGTGCTAGATTAGTGATTAATTGTTTATGTAGCAGAACTCTTTTTATTTATGGTGAGCATTATCAAATTATTTGTCCCTGGTTACTGATTTGTTCTTTTTTTTCTTTCTTTCTTTCTTTCTGGTGAAGAGGTTTTCCAGTTCAACAGCTTTTCTCATAAATCATTGAAGCACCTTCTGCGAATTTCAATCGAAGTGTTGGTCCTTCATTGAACCTTTGCTTCACAATACAATAGGAATCAGATATCCACACATTATTATTTAATCCTCTGCTGGGCAAGTAGTTGAATCCGTCAGAACACAACCAATGAATGGTGATGAGAATATCTCACTGGATTTCATGATCATACGTTTTTGCAATGGGGTACTTGAGTGTGGAGAAGAAGTGGGTGTTCCCTCTTGTTATAAGTTCATTAGTATGTGTTTTCCTTCTGGCAACCTCCTTTAATATGGGCCTTGTGTCCTCATTGCACACAATCAATTCTATTTTCTCAATATTCCCTTCTCGTCTCACATCCAATGGCTCTAGCTTTGTTGAGTCAAAAATAAATCAAGCTCCTCCACTTGTTCCTCCTCCTCTTCCAAAATTTGCTTATTTGATTTCTGGATCAAAAGGTGATGTGGACAAACTTTGGAGGACTCTTCATGCTTTGTATCACCCATGGAATTATTATATTGTTCATCTAGATCTCGAGTCACCCTTAGATGAGAGATGGGAACTAACATCTCGGGTGGTGAACCACACACTTTTTACGAAGGTTGGGAATGTTATTGTAAATAACAGATCAAATATGGTCACTTATAGGGGTCCCACAATGGTTTCCAATACCCTTCACGCATGTGCCATTCTTCTAAACAGATTTAAAGATTGGGATTGGTTTATAAATCTCAGTGCTTCAGATTATCCTTTGGTGACTCAGGATGGTGAGTTTATTTTTTCTTTTATCTCCAGTTACACTGCAAGTCTTTTGTAAATTTGCCATTTCACTTTACCTGGATAGCGGACATTCATGCACATGATAAATCCTTCTTGCAGATCTCCTCGATACATTTGCTGATTTGAAAAGAGATCTCAATTTTGTAGAACACACTAGCGACTTAGGCTGGAAAGCGTGAGTTCTATATCGCACTTGTTTGGGCTTATCTTTTATTGGTCAGAAAAGACTGCTTAAAGTCCAATCATATTTATTTGGTTTTCTTACAGTGCTCAGAGGGCAATGCCACTGATTATTGATCCTGGACTTTATCAGACAACCAAATCTGACGTATTCGCTGTTGGACCCAAAAGAAATTTACCAACAGCATTCAAATTGTTCACTGGTTAGTTTATCCATCAGATTCCATCAACTCAAAAATTAATGGTGCTCATTGGTCTTTAGTCCTCATCTTCCTTGGATTTCTTGAAACTATGATATTTTGGTCTGTTCTGATTGTTGTGGAAAACCATCTTAATTTAGCTAGTGTTTTTTAATGTTAAAGCAATGAGATTATTAGGTTTTGTTGACAATCTGGAGATTATGGAATTGTCATTTTAATTACAAGAGTCTCCTTAAACCACAATTAGGTCTGAAATGCTAAAATATTGTAGGAAATAAAAATTAACTGTCTACTCTATCATTTTTGCATAACTATCACCTTACTAATTTCTTGATGGACGGACTCTTGTAGCAGCAAATTTGATAGGCTATCATGTATGCAGTAGCCAAACATCTCGTCGATTTGCTTGTTTGCAGCCATGTGTTAAAAGTTATTGATGCAGGAATTTGCAACTTATTCCTCCCAGTATTGATTTTGTGGTTGCTGAAAGCAAAGGAAAATCCATTTTGTTTCTGTTTTTATGCACACGTTGTTTTGATGCACATAACATTATTACTTAATCATCCTCCGTTTCACATACCAGCCTCTGTTTGGAGAGGTTATCTGTATTATGCAGGGCTTGCGATTCAAAGAGGGGGCTCCTCAACCTCCCAGATTTCTAAATCTCATGCATATACTTTAAATGAATTAGATTTTGTCATCAGTAATTATATCCTTAATAATAAGCAAATGCAAATTCTAGGCTCAGCTTGGATGATCTTATCACGTACATTTGTCGAGTACTGCATATGGGGCTGGGATAATCTCCCAAGAACCCTGCTGATGTATTACTCAAACTTTGTTTCCTCCCCAGAAGGTTATTTCCAAACCGTCATCTGCAATGCTCCGCAGTTTGTGCCGACTGTTGTCAACCACGACATGCACTATATATCGTGGGATAACCCCCCACAACAGCATCCTCACACACTCTCCGTCAATGACACAGCAGACATGATTGCTAGCGATGCTCCATTTGCACGTAAATTCAGAACGGATGATCCAGTTTTGGACCAGATTGACCTTAATTTACTCAGGAGGAAAAAGGGGGGCTTTACGCCTGGTGGCTGGTGTGCAGGAAAACCTCGCTGCTCGAGGGTGGGAAACCGGAGCAAGCTTAGGCCGAGTCCTGGTGCTCAAAGGCTGCAACGCCTCATAGGTAATATAGTATTTTCAGAAAATTTTACTAAAGCTCAATGTTTCTAGAATCCTTCATCCGCTGCCGCTTGAAGTGGAGGAAGACGGCGGGAGAATAGACAAGAGGCGAGATTATACGTAGTAAAGCATCCAATAATTAATTAGAATCAGTGCATGTATACAAAAATATTGCTTCTTTCAGCCATGTATTTGTAGGTCCTTCACATATATAGTATAATGTTCTTATCCATATTATCATTGACTGCTCCATTTCAATATTAATTATATTTTGGTTTCCTCTATATCCCTGTAAAGGCAAGGTCGTCTCTCTTTTCATCATGTTTTAACTGCTGAATAAGTAGAAAACTAACATTAAATTTCACCATTGCCAAATACTATCTAGCTGATGTAATGGTTTGGAAAAAAGAATGAGAGTTACATAAAATGATTGAAAATTGTACAAAAATATATCAATAATAATACCTTCTTTCCACACTTATTTCTTCACTTCATCTCATATTTATCTACAACATATTTTTCCAAAAGATGAATCGAACTGTCAAGTCAACGTGTATGTATATATATATATATATATAGCTCGGGTCACTTATAATTTCGGATTTGGATGGGGAGAGTTCAATATTACTTCTGTAGTGGCTGCTCATAATATTCCAATTAAAGCTTATATAAAATTGTGGGTTCAATTTAATTAGTAAAAAAATAAATTGGATGAGCCCATATCCAAAACCTTCCATAGATCCCTGTTTGGGCCCAAAAGGAACTTAATAGGAGAATAAAAGAGAGAAAAATAACACAACACATTATTTTTCCTCTCAAATTTTCGTCCCCCCCTAATAGGAGTTGGGCGATTTTTCCTTCTCCTCCATGGAGTAGAATTTCTATCTTCTTTATTTAAGTCCTAGTATTCTGGTGAGATCAATCCACACTGATATTGGAGTACAGTTCGGGAACCAGAGAGAAGATCCGTGGTCTAGTATTCAAAGCGTCACGTGGAGAAGCTGCTAGCCATCATCAATTCTTTGGAGAATTAGTTAGGTATTATTTCTGCTCCGTAGAAAAGCATGTTTTAGGTTTCAATATTCTTAAAGCATGATTAATTCAAGTTATGAGCATGATACATGTGAGAATTACGTGAATAGATTTTGTCTAAATAATCTGCTAAATAGATCTGATTATTATGTGATTTATTTGCTCGATTAATAATTATTAAATTATGATAATCCCACGTAAGAACCGCTTCCGCTGCAGTTCCTTCAATAACCATAATCAGTGTTCTTAATGTAGACACATTTGTCGAATTTGTTGATTTTGAACCCATTTGATAACATCACATTATCAAATTTCAAGTACCAATGCAACGACGCTTGTTTCAATCCATATAGGGACTTTACGTAACACCCCGACTTTTTGTATCCTTATGTTATCCTCAAAAGGATGCCAATTTTTTTCAAAGCTGATTTTTGTTCTTTCTTTAAATCCTTGATTTTTTTCGACGACTAAAATTTTTATTGACGAGCAAGAGGAATTTCTTTCGTGTTTGGGCTTGTCCAAATCAAATAAAAATCTTTTGAGCCTAATAATGATTCTATTCTCTTTAGCCCAATTGGAAGCCATTTATTTGAGCCAAATTGAACTACAACGATTTACTTATATTTTATGTGAATTCAAATAAAATTGTTGAGCCCAAATCTTTGTCTTTCTCTCCCAGAGTCAAACGACTCTTCATTCAGCTTGAGACTTTTGCTCTTCAAATATGGACGTTTCTTTTGCAACCAAAAGTCAGCCAAATTAATACCTCAATTACATTATCTTTCTCTACAAAATTGACTTACTTCATACTCCACAATTGACAAGCCATTACGAAGAAAGACGAAAGGAAAGAGAGAAAGGAGTGACGGGCAGCGAGAGGGAGCAGCAGGCTGATGACACTCATAGAGTGTAGCGGCGGCGGCAATGTCGCGGCGAGTGGCTGGCTGATCAAAGAGAGAGGGCTCGGGGTGACAGCGCTCACGACGGGAATAGGAGAAGGTAATGGCGAGATCGAGCAACAGTGGCTGGAAAGGGAGGCGAACAGCAGCAGCAGTGCCGGCGACGGGTCCGAACAGCAGCGCTGCGTTCTGACCGAGGGAAAAGAGAGGAGTAGAGTGCAGCGGCCCCACCGAGAGAGAAGGACAGAGAAGGTGCGACTTGCGAGAGATCGATGGGGATGGAGATGTCAGATGTAAGAAAGAGACGTGGGAGTATGAAGGAGCAGCCTGGAGGGGCGTCGGCTCCGGGCTGGACCGCGCACAGCCACGGATAAGAGGAGTCGGGACAGCGAGCTTGTCTCTTGGTGATAAGGCTGATGGGTGTTGATCGAAGGAGGGACAGCGGCGAGGATGCTGAACGGCGAGCTGGGACAGCAACGATTGCGACAGGAGACCGATCAGTGGCAGCGGTTTCCGGCGTGCACAGCAGCAGCTCCTGCTGCGTCACGACATCGGCGGCGTGGTTTCTTACGGGCGGAGCAGCGGTGTGACCGGAGACCGGCGATGGTGCTGAAGCCGCTGTGATTTTGATGGAGGCTGCGCCGGAAATAAAAGTCGGCTGCCGGCAAGAGATATAGAGGTGGTGGCGACGCAAACTGCGTGAGAGAGGTAGGAAGGAATTTGTGTGTGTGAGAGGATCCGTTTGATGGTGAAGGAAGAAGAGAAATTGGATTAGTTTATGATTAATTGTTTCGGCCTTGTGTTGTTAAGGTGATGGATTGGAGTTTATATGGTATTTGGGCCATATTAATAAAATGGAATATTGTCCGGAGTACATTGAATCAATGGGTGCATTCGCACATGTTTTTTTAGAACGAAATGGAACACAAGTTAAAGACTTTTCTTTTAATATATTTTGAATTATTTTGCCAAAATGATGAATGATGTATATACGTTGCAAATGCGTTATGTCTTGCCATATTTTGATTTTTTGATGGAGCTGCCAATCTGATTGTCTATTGGGTTTAATTCCCTCTAGAATTTGATAGTTAACGAATTCGGGTTTGACTAAGGGGTGAGCTCTTACTCAGGCTAGTGTACACAGATAGGGATCGTGAGCCGTCTTTCGGGTCGGCCGGTCCAGTGATCGAGTTTGTGGCCACATTCTCGTTTCACATGATGGTTCAGATTTGGTATGTGATAGTTGATGATCATAGTAGATCGGCCGATCGCCATTTTTAAAGTTGAAAGAATTTTAGTGTTTATCGGCAGATTTTAAAATAAAACCCGAGTACACTTAAAGATGGCTTGACATGACTTTATTTTATGAAAATATTTTTGGCATAAGTTCACTGAGTGCATCAAATACTCATCCCTGCATATGTTTTCCCTATTTGCAGGTTGAGCTGTGACGAGCGCGGAGGATGTTGAGCATGAAAGTGAAGAAGATAGCAAATAAATAGTTCTGAATATATATATGTCTTCACACATAATATTATTCTACTCTCGAATGCTTTCGCTAAACAATATTTCTTTTGATTTCATGTATTATTGAGATAATATTCATTTCGACTTGTTGATTATTGAAGTGATACTCTGATTTTTATTTGAGCTATTTCCTATAACATCGAGCTTTGGTCGAGTATATTTCGTTGTTTCCCCTTTTCTTCCCCGCTCCTTTAACCCTCCCCTAGTCGCGATCAACCATGTTTTCTATCTTTAGAAAATGCGGGCGTGACACTCTCTTGTCCAAGTAATATCATGGTTACATGGCTAATATTTAATTTAAAAAGAACATTGATAAAATGGATCTCGAATATGCGTTGACTTGACTCCATGCAAAGTCCAAACACAAGTTTTCCATGATGTTTCGACAAAAATGTCTCACTCCATTGGGTCTATACCTCATGATATAATAAACCATATAACATGGCAATAAGATAAAATATATAACTACTATAAACAAATGGAACCTAAAGTTATGTCTAGCGGTCCATTTCCATACCGCAAAAATTGCGGTTAGCCACAATTATTTTCCTCATAATTTACCTAAATATAACCAAACCCTTCAATCAAACTCAAAAAAAAAAAAGAATAGAAAGCGCAACAAACGAAAGAGATAAAACAACCTAAAAACTTAATTTTATTTCATTGCAAATCAATCTAGTGTATATAATGAGTTTGCAAGTGCATATAATTTTCTTAGCGGCAGCCTTAGCCTCCCTAGCCACAGCGGCGCACGCTGCTGAACACCCTTTCTACGCTGGAATGACCGGATCCTATGGTATGGGAAAGGGACTAGTGGCAGATTCCATGGACCACATAGATCAAGACATGAAGATGGATGACCCTATCCGACGGTACCTAGGTTCGGCCGGATACATCAGCTATGGGGCCCTCGCCCGGAACAAGGTTCCTTGCAATCAGAAAGGAAAATCCTACTACAATTGCCGCCAACACGAGGCGGCCAACCCCTACAATCGCGGTTGCACTAGGATTACTAGTTGCGCTAGAAGTACCGTTTGATTAATATTTTCGCGTTTAATTTTATATTTCTTATTTCAGTGCATGCATGAGGATTATGGGTGGATATGTTTTTCCATTGTTGGATTCATTCATTTATTTGATAATATATGCTTGTTAATTTTCTTGTTTGTAAAGAGAGGGTGGGGCTTTGATTTACGTACACAGAACTGGAATATATATTACCACTAGTATATTCCTTGCGCGTTGCGCAACTGACGACATTCTTAGTTAAATAGAGAAAATTGATAATACAAAAAAGAAGAAAAAAAAAGATAAATAAATAAAAAAAAAAGATAAAAATTACTCCCTCCGTCTATGAATAGGAGTCCCATTTCTATTCGGCACGGGTTTTAAGAAATGTTAAGAAAAGTGAGTGGAAGAAAGTTAGTGGAATAGGGGTCCCACTTGTATATATTAGTTTTAAATGATATGTGGGTGGAATGAGTTAGTAGAATGTGGGGTCTCTTTACCATTTATAGTAATTATGAACCGGGACTCCTATTCGTGGACAGACCAAAATGGAAAAACAGGACTCCTATTCGTGGACGGAGGGAGTATATAAGAATATCTGATGTGCAAAATATATATTATAAACTTGAATTAGGGTTATTAATTGGAATGACAACTAAAGTATCAAATTGAAAGTTGGGTATGTGAATAAAATAAAAATATATATGTTATTAAATTTTTTAACTCAAACCGGCAGTAGTCCCAATTACAACATGGATTGTATTAATCAAAACAAATAAATTTGTTGACCAAATAACACTCATATGATATAGAATTTATAAGAATTAAATTAATCATACATGTAAGAAAATAAAAGATATTCTAATTTGGAATTTATATTATTTATTAATAATTAAAAAATTAAAAAAATCCGATAACATGATAACAACTCAAAAATTAACATGTAACACAACAAAACAATCTAATACACAATAATGTAAAACAAACAACAACAGTTTAATGTAATCATTTATTAATACCATTTGATGAATTTAATAAATTGACTTCAATGATAGTATTAAAAAACAAAAAAATCTGTACAGTTAGGGCTTAGCAACACTACAAAGAATTCAAATATTTTTCACATACCAATCAATAAATAAAAGCAATAATAACTACAACTACACAAAATAAATACTTTAGTGTATCTCCTCTCGAACCAACTGCATCTTCCAAACCTTCTCTTTGTCAACAACGGAAAGAAACAATATGACTACGTCAATGAAGAATGTGTCCTTCTACGACGATATTCCAGAATTCTTCACAGTTTTACCCTACATGAACAATAAAAAATGGTATGTATTTCCTTTTACGATTATTCCAAAATTCTTCACGGAATTCTTCAATTTGTTTTATACTTTAAATTTTATTTCAAATAAAATTCCTTGTATAACCTAGTACAGCCCCTGCATGTTGCGTATCTGACGACATTCGTAATTAACAAAATGTCTACATAATCCTATACTTCGTACAAGATGTGAGTAAAGGAGAATATTATAAGTATTCCGTGACCAAAAGTTTTGTACCAACTTAGTTGGGGCTGAGGGAGTACAATATTTAAAAATATATATTTACTAAGTTAAATAGAGAAAATATGATACTCGACTAAAGAGGAAAAATAACATAAATAAAGAAAAAATTAAAGAAAAAAAATAAATAAAATTATAAGAATAACTAATGTGCAAAATATATTATAAACTTGTATTGGGGTTATTAATGGGATTGTAAGCTAGAGTATTAAAATGAAAATTGAGTATGTGAATAAAATTAAAAAAAAAATTTATTAAATTTTCGAACTCAAATCCTCTGCGGTGCTACCAATCACACCATGAACTGTATAACTCAAAACAATAAATTTATGTATCAAATGACATTTATGATACAGAATTCATAATATTAAATTGATCATATATGTAAAAAAATAATAATATGTATTCAAATATAGAAATATAGAATTTAATAATAATATAAATCTAGTCTAGCCCCTGCACGATGCGCATCTAACGATATTTATAGTTATCAATTATGTTCATAATCATATACTTCGTGCAAGATATGAGTAAAGAGTTTATTTTAGGTAGTGTACCAAAGAATAGATATTTATTGAGTTAAATGGAGAAAATAAAATAATTTATAAAAGAGGAAAAATGTAGGATAAATAAAAAAAATAGAATAACAAATAATAGGCATTTAAAATAATAGTTGTTCCCAACTGATATTATTACATCTAAAACCTCTGCAGTCGAGCTTCGAATTGAAATTTCGCGTTATCTTTCGGGCTCGGACCCAAAGCTTCACAGTCAAGCTCAATGCGGAAGCTTCCCAGTCTTCTTGTACTCCTCCTTGGCTTCACGCCCTCTTGGATAAGCAACGTGATGTCGGCGGAATCAATGGAGGGAACCAATTCTGGAGAAGAGAAGGCTGCTTAGACTGAATGGAATGTCATTGGCGATTTCATTGAAGAAAAGATCGTAAAATTTGGAGTAGATTCCACCGTTGAGGAGAGGGAAGAGAGACTATTGAAAAGGCGTCAGCCAGCCCATCAGCGGGCGATGATGGCTGGTCCCAGTAAGCGACGACGACGGCTGGTTTCGATGTAGGGAGAGAAGAGGTGAGGGGTTGTGGAGATTTTTAAATCAGAATCATTGTGAAGAAGAATAAAGAAAAAGGGTTTTATTTTTTCTTATAGGAGTATGAAATAAGGGGATGCACAAACATACAAAATGAAAATGCACACCAATCAAAAGCAAAATGATCAGATATCGATGCCCTCAATTTCCAAATGAAATATGCAGAAAGAAAAATGTTTTGTGGGTGGAGAAGATGTTGTAGAGATTAGGTATTAATATTAATTAGAAAATATACTAATCTAGTCAAATGGACCAAATGCGGACCGTTTTTATTTGTTCAGGATTCAATAATTCAAAAGTTAATGTACTAGACCAAAATCGTAAAATGACAATTTTTTATTGTCCCATTAAAAATGAAATGTTTTTATAAATGGGAACATCATTTTTTTCCCCACTTTACTTTATCTACTCACAAAACAATACTCCATTCGTCTGCGAATAGGAGTCTCATTTTTCCATTTTAGTCCGTCCGCAGAAAGGAGTCCCGGTTCACTTTTACCATAAATGGTAATAGGATCTCACCTTCCACTAACTCATTCCACTCATATTTTATTTAAAACTAATGTCCCCCTATTCCACTAACTTTTTTTCACCCAATTTTCTTAACATTTATTGAAACTTTGCTGTCAAGAAATGAGATTCCTAATGACGGACGGAGGAAATACTTACATAACATCTCATGCCCGAATGCGGACAATTTTCATTTATTCAGAATTCAATAATTCAAAAGTTAATGTATAAGACCGAAAGTGTAAAATGACTAGAAAATGACCTTTACTCTGAAATTAATCCAATAAAAATCTATGGCGTCGACTAGGCTATGTTAATTGGGCTAACAAAAGAATTGTTTTTTACAGAGTTAATTTTTTAACACCTTGCGATTAAGTTAAAATTAATCCTAAGAGCATCTCCAATAGCGGCTAGCCCATCGGCTAGCCGATTCGCGTCGCTAGCCGAACCATTGGAATCGACCAGCGCAAATTCGGCGAGAGAATAGGCGAGCGCACGCCGATTTGCGAGCGCTGGCCGCCATTGTGGCGTGCCGATCGGCCAGCGCTATTTTTTATTTTATTTTTTTTGAAAATTGTTGAAACACTATATATACGCGATTTTAGTTTCATTTTCATTTGCACCACTTGTTTTAACGAGTTTTTTCTCTCTCTACATTTCCGTACAAGAGCAACATCGAGCGATCGAGTAACGCGGGTGGTGGTAGTGGTGGTAGTGGTGGGGATGCTTTGAGGAGTACGAACGACGGATGAACGAGGCTATGGAGGCCTACATGAACCGCGAGATAGAGCGGCACATGCAAAGGGTCGAACAGCAGGCGATACCTCGCCCTCGACCCGTTGTCCACCGCCGAGCAGCGTTGATTGATCGAGATCACGTAGCTGCACATCAGCGGCTATATGTCGACTACTTCGCTCCGGACCCGCGGTTTCGCGCAAACATGTTCAGGCGGCGTTTTAGAATGCGTAGGGAGTTGTTTATGCGTATCGTTGACGCTTTGGAGCGTCGATATCTGTATTTCCGCTTCAGGCACGATGCCGCTGGCAGACCCGGCCATACCCCTATTCAAAAGTGCATGACGACAATCAGGCAGTTGGCCTATGGAGGCGTGGCAGACATGTGGGATGAGTACCTCCACATCGGTGAGTCGACGGCTCTGGAATGTCTGAAGTTTTTCTCGTCGTGGCGTGATTCAAATTTTCGGTGATCAATACCTTCGAAGCCCTACCCCCCAAGATTGTCAGGATCTCGATGCAGATGCACGGGGAGCAGCATGAGTTCCCCGGGATGTTAGGCAGCATAGATTGTATGCATTGGGAGTGGAAGAACTGTCCAACTGCTCGAAAGGGGGCCTACACGACCGGCTATAAGGGAAAGAATCCCTCGATGATCCTCGAGGCCGTAGCCGATTACCGGCCGTGGATCTGGCATGCGTATTTTCGGGTAGCCGGGTCGAACAACGACCTCAACGTCCTCAACTCGTCGCCCTCTTCAACGAGAAGTGTTAGGGCATCGGTCCAACCGTCTCATTTATGGCCAACGACAACCGCATGATATGGGCTACTACTTGGCAGATGAGATATACCCTAGGTGGCCTATCTTTGTTAAGACGATCAGGCACGCAAATGATGACAGGAAGACATACTTTGCGGAACGGCGGGAGTCGGCGCGCAAGGACGTGGAGCGCGCATTTGGTGTGCTCCAGGCCTCGATGGGCGGCAATTAATGGTCCAACGCGTTTGTAGGATGTCAAAAGCATTGCCGATATAATGTACGCCGCATTATCATGCACAACATGATCGTCGAAGACGAAGGCGTACATCTGACTAGTTGGGCCAATGACGATACCGATGCAGCCGGTCCAAGCCACGACGTGGCCACCCCCAACGTACGAAGGGGGGTACCTCACGATGAAGCCGGCCGTCTCCAGGCACATGCCGACATGCGCCAAGTTGATGCTCATATTCAACTCCAAAAGGATATAATTGAAGAGTTGTGGGCACGAAAGATTGCACGGCGATTGTTTTTTCTTTATTATGTAATTTTTTTAAAATAAATATACTTTTTTTAAATGAAGTTAATGAATTTTCCCGTATATATCTCGTAAATTTAATTTCGTAATTTATCGTAAATTTAATTCCGCAAATATAGTTGTTTTTGAATTATTTTTATTGCGGTTAGCCTGTGGCTGACCTTAGGCTAGCCTATTTGATTAAAATGATGATGTGGTAGGTGAATTTTTAGTGCTGATGAGGAGAGAGAGTGGCTGGCTGGCTTATGAATACCTATTACCATTGTGGAGAGAGAGTGGCTGGCTGGCTTATGAATACCTATTACCATTGTGGATGCTCTAATGCTCTGATGTCTGCTTAGGAATATTTTAGTGGCATGTTGTTGGCTATGGGCATGTAATTTAATCTTTGACCATTTGTGATTTCTGGGTCCGATCATGGGTAATTGTGCTGTGTACTGAATAAAAAAATGGAGCTCAGAAAGAAAAGAAATGATTTAATAATCCTAATTCACGACTATATAAATTCTGTTTGAAAAAGGACAAATCTTGAGGTTGAAGACGAGAATGAGACACGTCGCCGGTTTACATGAATGGAAGCGGGAGTTGTAGATAAACAAAACAAGGGCTAGCTCCATTTAGTTTAGGGTTTGTAAATCTTCTCACAAAATCGTTTCTTTCCGCATCTGGCACTGATCGCAATTTACGATGTGAAAAAAATGAATTCGATGAAGTTACAGGTCTGTATGCTTTGAACATTTAGTTTTTTGTTTTTGTCGTTTCCTTATTCTTTTTTTGTTTGGGGGTAGTGGAGAATTTTGTGAGGCTGTGGTACTTTCATTTAAGGGAAAAAGCACACTGATTATTTTTGGTGTTGGGATGTGAGGAAAAAGTATAGTATCAGTTTGTGTGGTTCGTGTTGTTTTGGATTTTGCTCGGCCTACACTCTCTCTCTCTTCCTCTCTCCCTCATAATCTCTGATGCTGCTCTCCTCTCTTGCTCATAACTCATCTCTCTCTCTCTAGATATATCTTTACTATGATTGTATGTGTGGTGGAGTTTTAGAATTATCAACTGTTAAGAGATTCGTATGCTAACTCTATATGATCAACAGGCAACTAGCTGACTCTAATTCTTTTGCGGCATATATTGGTTATTATTTTATGGGAATGATGTTCTCTTGATTCCGAATGGCAAAAGAAAGTGTTGAAATCTTGTGGATCAAGTCATTGTGCAATTCTTTATGTTTGTGTTTGTATCCTGGAATTCATGTAAGTATACTGATAGTGAGAGGTGGTTAGTTATGGAGGGCTCATCCGAGTCTGGTTGGGAGAGGTCTGATAGCTCTAGGGGTTTGAATTCTTCATTCTTTATCAGAAATTCTAGGATTTTGAGGCCAGGTGCTGTCAGATTTTCAGGAGATAATAGTAGCCATGATTCTGTCAGGAAAGGGATGCCTTGGACTCATGTCAATAGCCATAGGGCTCTCCTTGTCGGGGCTGAGGCAGGTGGGCTGGTTGCCCGCCCTGCGGAATGCAACGATGTTAGTTTGAGGAAGTGGTTGGATAACCCGGATAGGACTGTGGATGCCTTTGAGTGCTTGCATATTTTCTCTCAGATTGTAGATGCAGTGAACTTGGCTCATTCACAAGGGATTGTAGTTCACAATGTTAGGCCTTCCTGTTTCATTATGTCCGCGTACAACCGAGTGTTGTTCATTGAGTCTGCCTCTTCCTCGGATTCCGGCTCGGATTCCCCCGAGTATGGATCAAACAGCCAAAGGGCTGAACTCAAGGGTTCACCTTCGGTTGTGCCTCCTGTGTCGCAGCACTCTAGGAGTCAGTCGGGCGTGCAGGATGCTAATCTTTCTAGGAACCCGGCCTCACAGATTAACTCTGCAAGCAGCTGTTTGCAGTCGAGTTCAGGCCAAGCTGTGCATGCTCAGGAAGGTGCTGCCAATGAGCGAACAACGGGGTACAAGAAGCAGTCGTTTCCCATGAAGCAAATAATGATCTTGGAGTCCAATTGGTACACCACTCCAGAAGAGGTTTCTGGTGATCCGAATTCGTGCGCTTCAGATATTTATCAGCTTGGTGTCTTATTATTTGAGGTCAGTGCTCAGCAGATGTTCTGAACTAATATACTAATTTTCTTCCATGACATGGTGCTGCGTTAGAATTAGCGTGTGTGTTCAGTTAAATGCAGTATTCAAGAATCTTAATGACATGTCTATATATGAGCAGTTGTTTTGCACTTTTAATTCCCTGGAAGAGAAAATCTCAACTATGGCAAGCCTGAGACACCGTGTCCTCCCTCCACAGCTTCTTCTTAAGTGGCCTAAAGAAGCTTCGTTTTGCTTATGGCTGCTGCACCCAGTGCCAAGTAGCCGGCCCAAAATGAGGTGTGAGTTTGTATACATCAAGTGTAATTTTTGCTCAAGTTCAGATCATATAGAATTTCTGCTTGATTGTCTGACATTTGTGTCATGTTGAATTATATTGCATGCACCATCAAATTTGAGATTTGTTTGTGTAAACTATTGAACTGCTGGAAAATGACGTTTTCGGAAATATGGGAAAGCTCTTGGTTCGAACTTTGTAACTTGGTCGATGTTTTCGGGAATATTCAGTATTCAGTAACTTTGTAACTTGACAACTCCCTTTGCCCCAGTTGAATGGAATGTAGATGATGATGTATTTACTGTCACGATATGTTTCATTCAATTCCTACCTATTAATTACTCCCTCCGTTCCATAGTAGTGGAAGCATTTCTTTCCGGTACGGAGATTAAGAAAAAGGTGTGTGACGTATTAAATAAAAAGATAATAAAGTAGAACAGAGGAAAAAGTAGAGATAATGAAGTAAGAGTGAGGGAAAAGTAAGAGTGGGAACATTTGTTACTTTTTACTAAAAAAAAGGAAATGACTCTACTGCTATGGAACGCCCAAAATGAAAAAATGACTTACTCTACTACTATAGAACGGAGGGAGTACAATTTCTTTGCGCTAGCTAATATCTTTTCATGGCTGTGCGCTTTATGTTTAACTCAATTATGGTTTCATTCAATTTCTGTTTCCCAATTCTTTACCCATTCTTATATTTATATCATGACAGCGAACTATTGCAAAGTGAGTTCTTGAACGAACCTAGAAAAGAGATAGAAAAACGTGAAGCAGCCATAGACCTTCGAGAAATGATAGAGGAGCAGGAGCTATTGCTGGAATTTCTCTTGATACTGCAACAGATGAAGCAAGAAGCAGCTGATAACTTGAATGAAACTATGTCACTTATATCCTCTGACATAGATGAAGTCACGAAACTGCAGACCTCTCTCAGGATGAAAGGAGATCCAAGCATAGAGTTGGGTAAGAGTTCAGGGCCAGGTCCCAATTTAATGAACAGCGCAGATGATGATGATTCTGGTAGCTCAGGGTCAAGAAAGAGAATCAGACAGGGCCTTGATACGACTGCCCCAGATGACTTAGAAGAGCATGCATATATAAATCAGAAATCCGAGATTCGAGGAAGCTTTCTGTCCAAAAGTTCTCGGCTGATGAAGAATTTCCGTAAATTGGAATCAGCTTATTTTCTAACAAGACGCAGATCTGTAAAAACAGCGTGTAGGTCGTTGGCAAGACCATCTCAAGTCAGTAGTGATGGCAGAGGAGGGTCTAATATAGCAACCGAAAGAAGTTCCATTAGTAACCCATCGTCAAGAGATCGGAGCATTGAGCAAAAGCCAAATGGATGGGTTAATACATTCCTAGAAGGATTGTGTAAATATCTTTCCTTTAGCAAGCTAAAAGTTAAGGCAGATTTAAAGCAAGGAGATCTCTTAAATTCATCAAATCTTGTATGCTCCCTTAGTTTTGACCGTGATGGGGAGTTTTTCGCGAGTGCTGGTGTAAATAAGAAAATCAAAGTTTTTGAGTACAATTCAATCTTGAACGAAGATCGTGATATTCATTATCCAGTTGTTGAAATGGTTAGTAGATCGAAGCTTAGCAGCATATGTTGGAATAGCTACATTAAAGGCCAGATTGCTTCGAGTAACTTTGAAGGTGTGGTGCAGGTAAGATGGTATCTCTAAAAGCCCAAATTTTAAATAACATATGCTCTTGTTATCCAATCTTCATTGTTTTGCTTGGTATAATTTCCAGGTATGGGATGTCACAAGGACTCAGACTTTCATGGAAATGAGAGAACACGAGCGACGTGTTTGGTCTGTTGATTTCTCAGTGGCAGATCCGACAATGCTGGCCAGTGGCAGCGATGATGGTTCAGTTAAGCTCTGGAATATCAATCAGGCAATTCTACTTTTGCACTTGGTGGATGTCAGCTTTGAAACTAAACGTACTAAAGCATCTAGTTATCGTTGCTTGTGGGTTTAATTCTGGATGTGTAATAAGTTGTTTTTCTTACATGGGCTGCTACTGCAGGGAGTAAGTGTCGATACCATTAAGACAAAGGCCAATGTCTGCTGTGTTCAATTCCCCACAGATTCCGGTCGTACTCTTGCATTTGGCTCAGCAGATCATAAGATATACTATTATGATCTTCGGTCCTCAAAAATGCCATTATGTACTCTCGTTGGGCACAAAAAGACAGTGAGTTATGTGAAGTTCATCGATTCAACAACTCTTGTCTCAGCCTCTACGGATAACACACTAAAGCTCTGGGATCTGTCGACGTGTACTTCAAAAGTTCTTGATTGTCCCATGCAGTCATTCACAGGCCACCTGAATGTAAAGGTATCTTTTCCCTCATTCAGATTTGGTTTTGTTGTGGCATTTTTGGATTATATGTTTGCCTGTAAGCGGTTTTCTCCACCTTCTGATTCGATTCAAGACCAAGTTGCCATTATGGACTCACATTTAAGTTCGTATGAACCTTATATTTTGCATAACTTGTTGCAACATTCTCTAGTAGGTCATCTTGTGCTCCATTTTTTACCTTCCCGGTTACCATATGTTTTCCTGAAAGCCATTAAAAATTTCATCCTCATTGCGATAACCTCATACTTCGAAAAGTGGATTTTCTTATTCAGTTCACGTGCTATCTTGTAAAACTAAGACAAAATCTTGCGGTAACAATGCTGAACTTCTTCTTAGAGTTGATATATTGATGTTAAGCACCTTCCATGTGTCCTGGTTTTCAATTTTATTCCCATGAAATACCCAAATATATGAACGCATGTAGATACTGATAGAATATATCGCCATTGCAGAATTTTGTTGGCTTGTCTGTATCGGATGGTTATATTGCCACCGGCTCAGAAACAAATGAGGTATTTTTTTTCTTTTGCTTCATATTTACTTGTTTTAGAGATGAATTGTTTTGTCTCTGATGTATGCCTTCATCGTAATATCTAATGACCTTTTCTTGATTTTGATGCCCCCTTCCCTGGGTATAATCTCAAAGAGACGATAGAAGGATAGTGTCCCCAACTTCACAGCTTGTCCTAGTCAAAGGTTGTGGCTATGGACTAGAAAAGTAGGAATAACTTATATTGTTTTTAGCTCTTGGATCCGTTCTGTGGCATGAAATAAGTCACTGGCTGAAACATTATTTGGTTACTCCTCTCTGTAGAGACCTGCCAAATCGTTACCCTGAATTAGCTCTCACTAGGCCGATGTACGTTGCGTATTGATAACAGTTATGGGTCCGAGACAGACTAGAAAAGAGCAAAGGTGATGGATTATTTAAAAATGGCAAAGAAACAACTCCCTGCCCAACAAATCTGCTGAATGTAAATCAAAAGGGTTCTAATACCAGCACAAAAGATGGATACAAATAAAACATAGTCTTCCGTCCAAAGCCTTTGTCCTAGCGGCAAAGAGCTTAGACATTATTGTTTGAGGTGCCGAGTTCGAGCCCTCTTGACATCATTTCTAATTTTCTCCTTTATATAAGAGTTTTTTTTTTTTTTTTTTAAAACATAGTCTTCCCACCACAAACTAATTTAACTCCTGAACACAAAGTGGCAGAACTAATTAAGGTAATGAGGAATTCCTATCACGTTATCTGGTGGTCCTAATTAGAAGGAAGATGTAGTATAAGAATATTAAAAGAAGACAATGAAATATAATCTTAACAGGTTAAATTCATATTTTCAACCTACTAAGTTTGCTACATGCCTAGAGTCATCTTGAGAAGCTCTTGAAATCTAATATTTCATCATGTTGAATATCTTTATCATTCTGAGTAGCATGATAGAGAAAGGAGCTGGAAGCCTGAACTTCGTATAACATTCATCGTAGCCAGTTAATTAACAACTATCTTATTCCTTGTCTTGAATAAAGTGCTTCCGGGAGCCTCTTGAGTGATTTGCTGAGTTAGATTTAGTTTGTTGTTGATGCCAGTATTGTGTAGATTTTGTAGTATGGAGTATATAAGTTGTTTCATATAATAAACACCACGGATATAAGAACCACATTACATAATAATGCAAGCTTCATTCATCATCTGATTGTTGCATTTGTTGCACAGGTTTTTGTCTACCACAAGGCCCTCCCGATGCCTGCACTGTCGTTCAAATTCAACAGCACAGATCCACTGTCCGGTGATGAAGTGGATGACACTGCCCAGTTCATCTCATCTGTGTGTTGGCGTGGCCAGTCCTCCACCTTAGTAGCTGCAAACTCCATGGGAAATATTAAGCTATTGGAGATGGCTTGATTCCTATTAGAACCAAATGGTTGAAGTAGAAACAAATTTTTGCCTTAGTTGGATATATATATATATATATATATATATATATATATATATAGGGGTGTGTTAGGGTCCTTACAGCATCTTAGCGTAAAACACAACACAAATCACAGCCCTTGGATCATTAGATTGGATGGCTGTGATTTGTTACATTATGATACTAAAAATCTACATTATTAGGCGAGGTACATTATTAGACTAGAAATGTACATTGTAAGACTAAAACTGTACATTTCTAAACTAAAATGTTACATTATTAAACTAAAATGCTACATTATTATCCGAGCTACATAATTAGTCTAAAATTCTACATTATTAGATGACACGTGGCATTAATCTAACCATTAGATCATATGATCCAATGGACTGCAAGTGTTTTGAGTTTTACTTATACTTAGCGCTCTGACCTGAATATATCCCTATATATATATATATATATAGGGATGTATTCAGGTCTTATATATATATATATAGGGATGTATTCAGGTCCTTACAACAAATATTTGTAAAACATAAAACAAATGATTTTTGTCATGTAATGGCTGATTTTCATGCCATGTGTAATTAAGAAAATTATTAAAAATATTCGAAAAGGTTAGTTTAGGGAGATGCCAAATGCAGTGGTTATGCACTCCCTTGATTATCTCCTTTTCCATAAGGACTTGTCTTTTATTATTGATTTTATTTGATATTATTTCCTTTTTTAATTGTCTACCTACAGAAACTCACGCAGAAGTATATTTATACATTGATTCCGCTACACAAACTCAGCAAAATTCATACGACGAATTGTTATTTTTTATATCCCTACACGCACAAAAACTCGACCAACTCGATCAACGATAGAAGAAGGCAATGTAGATTTGTAATCTACAAATACTCAATTTAGATGAATTCTAGATCTTTGTGTGTTGTTTGATTTTTGTATAATTTTTTGGAACATTGTTGGCTTAGAACATGTGGTGATTTGATGTAGAAGTTGCGATTTTCATGTTATGTATTGCGTTTTTAAAGAGATTTCCAGTGAAACAATGTACTATTGTGGTTAGTTAATGTATAGTCATTTTTTAAAGAGTTTTCCGAGGCCACTCCCAAATTTTTGTTAAGTTAATGTACTAATTTGGTTAGTTAACGTGGAGTCGTTTTTAAAGGGTTTTCTGGGGCCACTCGTAGTATTTGATAAGTTAATGTGCTATTTTGGTTAGTTGATGTAGAAATTGGGTTTTGCATTTTTTTTTTATCAAAACTTTGTATAATTTGCGTTTTTTTTTATAATAGTCAGGTGACACTCTTTATTTTCTAGAATCTAATGTATGGTTTTGGTTATGTAATGTAGAAATACCTCATGTAATAATAGTTTTACGTATAGTTATGTTTGTGCCGGAAGTTAATATCTAACCCTAGGGTTTAGTAGCCAAGGGGTTAGGTTGTAGTACAAATTCATTGACACAACTTTGACAAAGACCGGGAGTTAAGGGTAGGAAGTTTGAATCATTCCCCTTGGGTTTAGCAACCCATGGGGCTAGGTTATAGTACCCAATCACAAACGAAAACCATCACTAATGGTAGGAAGTTTGAATCATTCCTCTTGGGTTTAGCAACCCATGGGGCTAGGGTATAGTACCACCACATCCATTGAATTTCGGTTTTTTTTTTTTTGTTTTGGATTTCATAACATAGATAATCATGACAAGAAGAAATCTTGATATTTTTTTCATTTGTTTTCCAAACTATTGTTTCTAACAGCTGCTTTGACATCTACATTATTTACTACTGAATGCTTATATTAACAATGAATTTTCGTACATTATTATTCACTCGTGAATGACTACATTAGGTATGCATTTTTTTACATCATTCGTTTAGGCAGTGAATGGTTACATTATTTATGAGTTTTCAGACATTATTTCTAAGTGAATGACTACATTATTATGACTTGTATACACTTCTTCCAATTATTCTATTACAATGGCACATTACTATGTCATGATGCGTTACATTATCAGAAACGTACATTATTATTATGATTTACATTAGTAATGTATATGTGCTTTATAACTAATGTAATATTACTCGACCAATTGAAGGGTTGCTTAGTGATCGTGTATTTTAATGCTACATTATTTACAAGTTTAAGTTTACATTATTATGCTGTAAATGTTCATTATAAAATTCAACAACATAGAAAATGCAATATTACGAGAACAATTATAAGGGTTAGTAATATGTGCATGTACATTAAAATGTATAAGGGTCACTTATATGGACATTGATTTTAATACTATATTATTTAATAGTGTAACTTTATGTTATTATGCAGTAAATATTCATTAAAAAAAAGAGCATTCAATTGCCAAGACACGACCATTCAAAAACAAACATTCAAACCACTCCAAGTGCTCTACATCGTCATAAATCTAGAAAAAAAAATCCTACAAACCCATTTCAAATTACATAGTACGAAAACATTGTTTTAAGAATTCAAGCTTCAATTTGTCTGGGGTTCAACTTCTTAGTCATGTTCATGTACTATGTGGCCGGCCTTCTGAAGTAGAGTATGTTGTCCTTGTTGCGCTTATTTGCCCGTGCCTCGATGTTTCCTTCCAATTGTTGGCGAATCTAGTGGAATAATCGTAAGGGCATGTTGTCATCGAAGTCGTTAGAGTAATAAATTCTTGCCCTCTTTGAACCTAGTCACAATCATATAGATAGATAAGTCAGATCACTTTGATGAGAAAATATACAAAAAATTATACCACATCAGTGCAATAATATAAATTTCGCGTACAACTGAAAAATGTATCAAGATAATGTAACAATGTACAAATGGAAAATAATGTACCAAATCAGTAAAATAATGTACAAATGCAACACACAAGAGCTAACCAAATAATGTAGTTCATCAGTGAAATAATATACAAATGCAAGAGCTAACCAGATAATGTAGCTCATCCGGTAAAATAATGTACAATTACTACGCATACAAATGCAAGAGTTAACCACATAATGTAGCTCATCTACTGAAATAATGTAAAAATACAACACATACAAATGCAAGTTTTCACCAGATAATGAAGCTCATTAGTGAAATAATGTAAAAACAAAACACATACAAATACATGATTTAAGACACCCAATTTACAGAAATATGCAATTGACCACTTCGAATGACGGGATTTACAGTATGAAGAATCCATTTAGTGATCCAATGGCTGATATTAGTTTTATGTATAACACTAGGGGGTGTTGTGACCTTAATGCACTTCTTATTTATTCCAAAAGTGGACTTAGCATGAAACGCTTATTTATTATTCATAGAGTGATCAAACTCCAACTAGCTAGGTTCCAAATAATAAAACCTTGTTTCGCGCTCCTCTTGAGGACATTATCAAACGAGACTCGCCTCGCGCACGATTCAACATAATAGCAATCCTAGCACCGCTAGATATTAATCACCACTACCCAATATATCAGGATTATTGGGTTACAAAAAACCCGCATCATTTGATAAGTCAAGGTAATGCATAATCAATACCGTATGCTCAATGCTAACCTACATTGATTAAGAAACAAATATTTATCAAGACCTCATCTTTCAATAGATAGCCCAAGGACAAGTCTTGCTGTTAGCGTTCAGTGCTATACCACACCAATGTCGTCTTATTTCAGTAAGACTTAGAAATATGCGGACTGGCATTGCAACCTTTCACGATGGATAATCTAATTCCACCTAGGTTGTGAAATTCTTTTTTTTTTTTGTTTAGGATTGACCGTTTTATCTTAAAGTGGACGCCGCCCACAACCGGTCTACTAAAACAAAGACTTAGACTTTGTTAAGTTAACTTATACATTTAAACATGCAATTAACATCCATTAAATGTAAAACATAACAACATTATGATAAAAATAATCTGTTTTATTCCTTGAAAAATAAAATAAGAGTTTTACAGTATTCAATCACTCGAAACGTGATTTCTAGTATACAAACTCTAACAGTTATGTTATAGTGTGTCTTTACGCTGATGATATGTTAATCTTGGGTAGTAACACTCAAGTGATTAACGATACGAAAGTCATGTTAAACTGAAACTTTGACACGAAAGACATGGGTCTAGCCGATGTAATTCATGGAATGAAGATTCTAAGAACATCGGATGGAATCATCTTAACATAATCTCATTATGTTGAGAAAATATTAAAGAGATTCAACTTCTATGATGGCGCGCCTGTCAAGACTCCTATTGAACTTGACATTCACTTGAGCAAGAACAAAAGCGAGCCTGTTGCACAAGAAGAATATGCAGGGGTCATTGGGTGTATTATGTTTTTGACTAATTACACTCGACCTGACATAGCTTGTGCCGTGAACAAGCTAAATCGTTACACAAGTAATCCAAGTAAAGGTAAGGGTTTTGAGATACTTAAAACATACTCAAAATCATGGGCTACAGTTCTCGAGATACCCCCGGTACTTGAAGGGTACGGTGATGCAAATTGTATATCCGACAACAAAGACTCACTTTCAACAAGTGGATACGTCTTTACTTAACGGTGGTGTTGTATCGTGGAAATCCACGAAATATACATGTATAGCTTGGTCAACCATGAAATCAGAATTTGTAGCTTTAGATAAAGCTGGTGAAGTAATACGCTCGGAATTTGCACTATTTTAAGGCCATTACTTGGTTCGTTTTTGATGTCAAAGTCACTCTACACGTCCATTATTTGCATATTTTGTCTATTTTGGTATTTTGACGTGTTTTGTGAGAAACGTGCATAATTGAGCCGAAAAAGGGAGCCAAAACGCAAAGTCCGGAAATCTGGAGTCAAACGGCGACCGGCGACCGCCGCGGATGTGTGCGGCGCCCGGCGGGCAGATCAATGCAGCGGTCCGCCTTGGAAAAATACGCTTGGAAGAGAAGTCTCATCCGGCGACCGCCGGAAGTCGTGCGGCGGTCCGCCGCCGAGGGAACAGACTCTCTGGAGTCCAACGCGGCGACCGCCAGCCAAGGTGCGGCGGCCTGTCGGAGAAAGGCGGCGAATCAGAGAAGCCCCTATATTTGCGCCCAGATTTTCCATATTTTGGAGATCATTTTCTTCTACAACAAGGATTGGCTTTCCTCTATAAATAAGACCTCAAGTTTCATCAAATAAGAGAGCTTCTACTTGCAAAATAATTCATAGAGATCAAGAGCTAGAGTACTTCACTTGTGCAAGGAGTTGGAGAAGGATTTCAAGAACATCAAGAACGGCAAGGATTCAACCTACGAGTTTTATTTGCTTTAGTTTTATGTTCAAATTGTCTTCCCTTCAATCTATGTTTTTAGCTTATTCAATTATGTGTAACTAAACTCATAGGATTCTAGGGATGTGTTAGTAACGACTTTGGTTATACAAATTCATTTTTCTATTTAATATCCGTTTTGTTTTTACTTTGTTTCTTCCCTAAGTAGTTCTGATGATGCATGATTGAGTGACACAATCTTGTATGATTTAATATAACTTGCTTCATAACGTGACAGAGTTCTAGCGAGTTAGATTCACTTAGTAGACGCTACAGTTAGCTTCCCTTAAAACGACACTGGTAATTGAGAGTGAGGACTTTTCAAGGGTCTTAGGAGCTTTTTGGAGTTACGTGTTAGGATTGACAACCCTAATTTTGTAATCAACATTTGTATCGCATGAGCATAAGCTAGGTGACTCGTCTTTTCAAAGTTTAAACTGTGCTAGGGTATTGTAGTTGGAATTTGTATAACCATAACTGTGAACGCACATCCCTGGGATTCCCTTATCTCTATCGCTTATCTCCGTGTTTTATTTGCTTTTAGTTGTTATATGCTTTTTATTGTTTCTAGTTTTCAAAAGTTTTGCAAAACCTATTTGCTTTTCCAGATATTAATTGAGTCTTAGTAGATGATAGAAATTTTGTGTTTGCCTTCCCCGTTCCTTTATTTCTCCCATTCCTTCTCAAATTCCTTCCTTGCACACTACCCCCACCTTTATAAATCACCAATTTCACACACCCACACTCTCATTCTCTCAATTCTCAACAAGTTAGAGTTCTTCTTCTCCAATTCTCACTCAACACAATGAACATGGGATCAAAGGGAAATCCCGAGAATGCGAAGAACTATGTCATTGCCTCAGATGAGCAAAAGGCTACCCCCACGATTTCCCTCTTCAAACCTTGGGGATCGCGGAGGACTTTTGGGCGTTGTGTGACGTAGGTGACGGGAACGACCTTCGATACATGTTCGAGAGGAAGTGGCCGTCTTTTAGGAAGTACACTCTTGAGTTCCTAAGCTCGTTGAAGGTCACCAAGGACCGCCGGCAAAACATCCCGCTTAGCATCGATTTCCGCCTAGGCAACCGATGACACTAGCTCACCATGGAGGATCTTTGCGGAATCTTCCATTGCTTCGACCCCAACCCCGAGACCGATAATGATTACGACTTTGATGAGGTTTGGGGTGCGATGACGAATGAACACGAGCACACCGTGGGCTATGCCAAGTCTTCTTCAATCCGCAACCCGGTGTTGAGGTACCTCCACCGAGCTATGACCCAACTTATGTTTGCTAGGGTCGATGGGAGGAAGTGTCTCCCAAACGGAGTTGAATGTGATATGGTGCCTCCTCAACAAGAAGGGATTCGACTATGGAACCCTTTTTACTTTCTATGTGGATCGGATCACGAAGAAGGATGGCAGTGTTATTTGTTGTGGGGGTTTGATTACGGCCATCGCCGAGCGTTTGGAGGTTTCTTTTGTGGGTTTTACGGAAGATGGCAGTGAGCGCTTTATCACCTATGAGGTTCTCTTTTCGGTGGGGCTATTAAAGACCGATTATTGGGGTCAAGGATTTTTCCTACAAGTGGCGGGGGATCACTTCCCCGTTCCCATCCCGCAGTTGAACAAGGTCGATGTTTGGGCTAACCAAGTCAATTGGAAGCTCAACACCCCGGCACACCGAAGAGCCATTGAGGCTAACCCCATCAACGGGGAGTTTAGGAAGGAGAATATACTGGCTTGCATCCCTATCTTTGAGGCCGATGATGACTCTGCCTTTGATGCTATCGATCACTACACCGAGGAAGGAGAGCACTCGCACGCCCAAGAGAGTCAAGTTCCGCCGACACCGCCGCCCCATCGCCGCCACGAAGAAGAAGAAGAGAAGGAAGTAGAGGGACATCGCCGCCGGACTAGAGCAAACCGCCGCCGAGGAAGGCCTTACCCCGATGAGGAGTTTCAAGCAAACACCTCCGCCCAACTAGGAGATATCTACTCCTACATGCAAAACGTGTCCAACACTTGGGACACCCGTTGGGCGGAGCAACAAAGGGAGAACGCCTACAACCGCCAAGGATGGACGGCTCAAGGCGATTGGCGCATGGCGGAGCAACAATTTTGGGAGCAACAAAGGCTTGAATACGTGCATCGCCGTCGTGAGATTGAAGAGCTCCATCGGATGGCCAACGAGGCTCGACAAGAGCGCCAAACAACGAGTGGCGACATCGCCTATCTTATTGGTGCATTCGACGACCTCAACGCCCGTTTCCCGTCAAGCTCAACGACTTTAAATGAGCATTTGTACCATGTTTTTGGATACTTTAAGACAATTTATTTTTATGTTTCTGGCAATTTTTGCTTTAATTTTAAGTATTTTTGGTTTTAGTTTAATTTTTGTGCGTGGAAAATTTTTCGTAGGTTCTGACCTCTTTGTGGCGGCCACCAGATGTGCTGCGGCGGTCTGCCACCTGGACGCAATTTCCAGCGCGATTTTTTGAAATGTTTCGATTTTTCTCCCCATTCAACCTCGACTCGAAATTTTTCAAGGTATGTTTTTTTTTTCCAGTAGTTTATTCACGTCCCTACGAACTCTACAAACTTATTTTACACTTTGTTGTAAATAAGTTTGGTGGGATGAAGTGGTGGACCGTGAGTTTAGGTTTTTGTTTTAGGTTAAAGTTTTTGTTTTTGTTTTTCAAAACCCCGTAGAAGAATTTTGTGTTCTAAAAATGTTTTCTTGAATCCATGTCGTGAACTTAACATGAAGAACTTAGAAACACGCATGTTTAAGGACACACTTTAGACCGAGTTGCCAATGATATTACATTCCATCTATGTTTAAGTACGGCTTAAGGTTTTGATTTGATTGTTTGGTGAAAAGGTACATAATTAGTGAATTGCTTGTTCGCCTTGAATCATGCTTATACCTTGTGAGAATTTGAGCCTAAATTTCATTCTTGTGTGATTTATCTGCATGCATGTATATGTTTCTAGAACTTGCTCCTAGTCTTGCCTAAGTTTACATAGTGTTTAAGTTGATTTAGGAGGATGGTTGGCCATCTTATCTAGCCTACTTTTATCCAAAATTCTCGAACCTCTCAAATTTTGAATTTTTTTTTCCCTTTGGAGCCAATTTTGAGCCTTTAAGCCTTTCCTTTGGAAGCCAACATAATGAGGACAATTCCTTGGGTTAGTTAGTTTTTACTATTTTATTTTGCAAGGAATTGGAGGGATAAGGTGAAGGTATGAAAGTAGTGTGCTTAATGTAAAGAAAGTACAAGTTGTGAAATTGAGAAAAATTTCAAATATGTGCTTGATTTTAGAAAAGAAAAGAAAGGATGTGTAAGAAAAAAAAAGAAAAAAAAAAGAAAAAGTGTGAAAGGTTGTGAAAAGAAGAAAAGAAAATAATCAAAAGAATTGGAAAGTGAGTTGAAGGAGAAAATAAAGTGTTAGAAGTGTCTTGGGTTATAGAAAAGTGGAGTCATTTTAACTCTACTTGGGATATTTTATTTTTAGTCACTTTTTTAGCCAAATATTCATCACCTACCGAAGAGCCTACATTACGACCAAAGATAAAGATCTTTCAGACTTTTGATGCTTAATCACATCTAATAGAGGAGAGATTAGACTTTGAGCAAGCCTATGGTAAACTTTGCATGATGCATGATTTGAGTGCTATATATATACACATTACCTTCATACACTTCGAGAGTGAGAGAACACTTCCCATCTTTGGAAGTTTGTCACATGTGAGGGCTTGAATTCAAGGTGTTCCACAAGTTAGTAATGAAAGTACACTAATAAGCCTTGCTTGATTTGATTGTGTTAATACATGCTTAATCTGTTCTTTCATCTTTTGAGGCAATTATGACGTCTAGTCCTTGTGCAATCCGTGCGCCTATTTTTGTGTCTTTATTGTTTTGTTCGAGGACAAACAAAAATGCAAGTTTGGGGGAGTTGATACGCTCAGATTTTGCACTATTTTAAGGCCATTATTTGGTCCGTTTTTTATGTCAAAGTCACTCTACACGTCCATTATTTGCATATATTGTCTATTTTGGTATTTTGACGTGTTTTGTGAGAAACGTGCATAATTAAGCCGAAAAAGGGAGCCAAAACGCAAAGTTTGGAAATCTGGAGTCAGACGGCGACCGGCGACCGCTGCGGATGTGTGCGGCGACCGCCGGCGCCCGGCGGGCAGATCAATGCATCGGTCCGCCTCGGAAAAATACGCTTGGGAGAGAAGTCTCGTCCGGCGACCGCCGAAAGTCGTGTGGTGGTTCGCCGCCAAGGGAACAGACTCTCTGGAGTCTAACGCGGCGACCACCGGCCAAGGTGCGGTGACAAAGACGGCGAATCTGAGAAGCCCTAGAGTTGCGCCTAGATTTACCATATTTTGGAGATCTTTTCCTTCTACAAAAAGGATTGGCTTTCCCCTAAGACCTCAAGCTTCATCAAATAAGAGAGCTTCTACTTGCAAAATAATTCATAGAGATCAAGAGCTAGAGTACTTCACTTGTGCAAGGAGTTGGAGAAGGATTTCAAGAACATCAAGAACGACAAGGATTCAACCTACGGGTTTTATTTGCTTTAGTTTTATGTTCAAATTGTCTTCCCTTCAATCTATGTTTTTAGCTTATTCAATTATGTGTAATTAAACTCATAGGATTCTAGGGATGTGTTAGTAACGACTTTGGTTATACAAATTCCTTTTTCTATTTAATATCCGTTTTGTTTTTACTTTGTTTCTTCCCTTAGTAGTTCTGATGCTGCATGATTGAGTGACACAATCTTGTATGATTTAATATAACTTGCTTCATAAATGTGACAGAGTTCTAGCGAGTTAGATTCACTTAGTAGACGCTACAGTTAGCTTCCCCTAAAATGGCACTGTTAATTGAGAGTGAGGACTTTTCAAGGGTCTTAGGAGCTTTTTGGAGTTACGTGTTAGGATTGACAACCCTAATTTTGTAATCAACGTTTGTATCGCATGAGCATAAGCTAGGTGACTCGTCCTTTCAAAGTATAAACTATGCTAGGGTATTGTAGTTGGAATTTGTATAACCATAACTGTGAACGCACATCCCTGGGATTTTCTTATCTCTATCGCTTATCTCCGTGTTTTATTTGCTTTTAGTTGTTATATACTTTTTATTGTTTCTAGTTTTCAAAAGTTTTTCAAAACCTATTTGCTTTTCCAGATAGTAATTGAGTCTTAGTATAGACATTTTGTGTTTGCCTTCCTCGTGTTCGATATCCGGTACTGACCTTTAGCTATACTATATATACTCTGTATACTAGCAGGTTTATTTAGTGCTAATAAAAAGTGCATCATGAAGAAGCCAAATGACTTAAGAATTTCCTTATTCCATGTTAGTCTAAGCCAGAGCAAACAATGGATTCAATAACGGTAAGTCATGACATATTTATCGATGACATAATACTGTGAGACATTTGATCACAACAAGGGTGATTACAATTGACTATGTGAAGTCATTAGATAATCATAATCTAGCGGATTCGATAACCAAAGAGGTAAACCGTGATCAAATAAATAAACTGCTAGAGGGAATGAGTTTGAAATCCACAAACTAAAGAATTATCATAGTGTTGATGACTAGAGATCTCAAGAACTTGGTTCAATGAGAAAACTAAGCTATGAGAGTTCGTGTGAAACACTTATCCACATCTATTCCCTAGAGAGCAATAGAGTGTTGAAAAACTTTCCTAGTGGTGAGGCTAAGTCTATGACTTTTAATGACTCCTAAAGATCTCGAGGAGATTGAGTTCTCACTGAGATCGAGTATGGCAAGATACTCAATTAAGAATCACCTATGAAAATGTGAAGTGTGGCCGCTTCGTATGACACAATTATGAATCTAAAGTGGTGTCCAAGGCCGATGTAACGCCCCACTTTTTAAACCTTAATTTTCGAACCCAGAATTTTTTGGATTTATTCCTTGAAATATGTGGATTAAATGACGAGTGAAATGATTATTTGATATTCTTGTGACCTAATTTGATTTTGGGTTTTGACTGTGCATTGACTGAGTCAACTTCGTTTATTACGTGACATTACATATTAAATAAATGGTGTTTGGTGAATTATTTGTTATTTGAATAGTTAATAACATGTTGTATGAGTTCGAAATTATGACGGAGAAACCTCAATTGAATTTAAATAGTTCCTTTTCTGAGGAATATTTATTGGACGCGATTTCGTGTTGGGTACAATAGAATAAATTAATAAAACAAAACAAATCTTGTGAAATATAAATTGTGGACCTCACAGTTTAAATAAAATACATGGGTTTTGAGCCCAAATTAATTAAATTAAATTATGGAATCTTTTTCTTGAGCGGAAAGACTTTACTTGAATGTGTGGAAAAATAAATAAATGAAAATCTACAAAGATTTATCCTCTTTCTTCTAATGCGTTTTCTCCTCCCATATGTAATCTGCAACTCAAGTCCCAAATAAAATCAATCAATTACAATTAATTCTAGATTGATTGTGCAATCAATCACCCAAATTTGTAACACCCTAATCACGTTTTTCAACTTCGATTCATTCTATTTTTACATACCAATTTATTCATCCTGCTACCCTAAATCAAACACAGCCGCTGCTCATACTTTTCACTCTCACCAAAACTCAAGAACTCTCAATCTGAAATTCACTCTCTAGAACTCACAAGGACGACAACAGTGACTATTCATATTTTCCCACTCAATCAAGGTAATCTGCCTCACAAATCCTTAAGATTTATCCCTTCCTTTGACGACATGGTTTTGCTACTTATCAATATCTGCTTCTACACAACCTGCAGTCCCACGTTCAAAGTTCACAATCAAACTCAAGCTCCTTGCAAGAATAAATTTCTTCCTATCAAAACCCAATCAAGTTAAAGGTAATTTTCAACGACTTTTCTCTCCTCTCTAACCTACAAGTTTTTGATATCAGCTCATTGAAGCTCTCTGTCAGAAAACCGAGAACCAAACTTGAGAGAGGGTGTTACCGTTTGTTCCTTCGAAATCTATTCAAGGTATATACCTCCCAGCAACCAATTCTCTTTTCTTTTCATGCGTTTGCATCTCACATAATACCCAACTAAATTATTAAATCGAAGCAACCTGGATTAAGAATCAGACATAAATATATCAAGATCGTACCTTTAATGGGGAAACGGGGCTGCCAGAGCGGCAACACAGTGGCTGCTGCGGTGCCGAGCAATGATGGTGGTGTGCGGGGCTACAAATTGAAGCCGGACAGCAGCTGCTCGATCCGTGCTATAGCTGGATGGCGATGGGTTTAAGGATTTCTCCATTTAAGTTTGGGATCTTGTTTTGTTCTTGCCGAGAGAGAAGTGAGGGAGAGAGTGTGATGGATTTGGTGTGTCCGCGTCTCTGAAATCTTCCTTTTAAGTGTTGCAAACAAGAGAAAATTTGGGTGTTCGTGGTGGAGTTTTACAGTAGAGAGAGAGTGTGTGTGTGCACGGTGGAGTTGATGAAGGGAGTACTTGATTCTTTTATTTCACCCCTTTAATGTTTTGAGTGTTGACTTTACGTGGAATTGGAGGCTATACGTGTGTATTAGGGAGTGCCACTTAATTTGTTTGAACTTTTTCTCTTCTTTCTTCTCGGGCCAACACTTAATCTGTCTTGGGCCTTGTCTTGAGTGTTTACATTGTTGGATAATTTTGGTGTTTATTCTTTGGACCAATTGTAGTTGAATTGGGCTGTTTTAAAATAATTATTTTGGGGCGTGAGCGGCCGGAATTAATCGAAATACCTAAGTTTCTAATTTGGAAAATTTGTAATCCTATCAATAAAAATAATCGAAGCCTAGGGATGCATGCATTTTAATTATTGTTGATTCCTTGTGTTGATCTATGTGTTTTTAAATTCAAATGTAATATCTCGCAAGTGAATCGTGATCGCAGGAGAAAGAATATAATTTTGGATTAAGCATTTGACGTGGGCTTTATTTTCAAAACTCTTTTTATAATTTGAAATTATGATTACGACGCTATAAGGGTGGTTTAAAATGTTATGTGAAAAGGAAAGCTAGAAGGGTGCAATACTGACTAGGATGCATGCCCAAAGGCTCGAGATGGAGAGAAGAGGATTGCTAAGAAGCGACATTGTACAAGGAAGGAAAACCCTAATTTTAGGGCAAGCCAACCTATAGAAGGTCACATGAAGAATGAAGAATGAAGAGAGACTCAACTTATTTTAGAAGTCACAATTAGAAACCGCTCTCGGAAGCTCTAATTCCAAAGCGGAGACTAGCTCCATACCTCTCGTTCCTCTCCGTGAGTCAGGATCACTTGTATACCTCAGAATTCCACCCGGGATAGTTCACCGTCAACTCCACCAGCCGTTGTAGCCGTCATAATACAGTTTCATGGCCCGAGTGGCAAAACCTATTGCTTTTCCAGATAGTAATTGAGTCTTGGTAGAGGATAGATACTTTGTGTTTGCCTTCCCCGTGTTCGATATCCGGTATTGACCTTTGGCTATACTATATATACTCTGTATACTTGCAGGTTTATTTAGTGCTAAAAAATAGTGCATCAGTTGATACGCTCGGATTTTGCACTATTTTAGGGCCCTTAATTGGTCTGCTTTTAGTGTCTAAATCGCAGTTCATGTCAATATTTCACATATTTTTATCTATTTTGGTATTTTGACATGTTTTTTGAGAATTATGCATGTATGAGCCAAAAAGATAGGAAAAAGTTGAAGATGGAATTCTAGCGCGTTTAAGACGCCCAGCGGCCTGCTGCGTGTGTCGCAGCGACCGCTGGCCCACAGCGACCGCTATGCTTGAAGCGGCCCGCTCCGGAAGAGTTGTGCTGAAAAGTCTGAAGACGCCCAGCAACCGCTGGGACGTGTGCAGCGATCGCTCGAGAGAATCTCGTAGCCACTGGACTAATTTGGAACGATAAATATGTTTGCCTCACAACCCTAGAGCAAAAATATTTGAGAGTTCATCACTGTGCAAGAGTTTGGAGACTAAGTCAAGTGAAGATCAAGGCTACAGGATTCTACCTTTGGGTTTTATCACTTTAGTACTTATGTTTACATTTTTTTCCCTTTAAATTATGTTTTTAGATTATTCTATCATGTGTAACTAAATTCATAGGATTCTAGGGATGTGTTAGTAACTCTTTTTGGTTTAAATAAATTCCGTTTTCTATTTAATATCCATTTTGTTTATACTTCGTTTCTTCCTTAAGTTGTTCCGTAATACCGCATGTTTGAGTGACACATTCGATGCTGATCTGCTATAACTTGCTACATAATCGTGAGAGGAGGTTGGCAGTTAGATCCACTTAATAGACACAACAATTAACTTCCCTTAAAACGACACTGTTAATTGAGAGTGAGGACTTTTCAAGGACAACCCTAGTGTTAGTAATCTACGCTTGTACCGCATGGGCAGAACTTATGTGACTCGTCCTATCGAAGTATAGACTGTGCTAGGGTATTGTAGTTGGAATTTGTATAACCATAGTTGTGAACGCACATCCCTTAAATTCTCTTATCTCATTTATTCGACCTCTAGTTTGTGTTGCAGTCATCCGCTTTCTGTTTTCAATTTAATTGTTTTCACAAATTCTCTGGTTCTCCAAATAGTAAAAGAAGCTTAGTAGAAGGTAGCTAATTGGCGATCTTATTCCCCGTGTTCGACAACCCGGTACTCACCTTTAGCTGTACTAGATCCACCCTGTATACTTGCAGGTATATTTAGTGCTAATAAATAGTGCATCATGTGTTAAGTGGAGAAAGAAAATTGTGTATTTATATAAATATGAGGAAACTCTTTCCAAAAAAAGAAATATTACTTCTTTTATGGAATAAACTAAAAAGGAAAATGTGACATTTATTATGATATGTAGAGGAGTATTAAATATGAAAGCATTTTGTCATGTATTCGTTAATCTAAGTGTCAGTAGTTGTTAAGTACTTAAATGAATTAAATTATGATTGAGTCAGAAAATGATAACGTAAATGAACAAAAAAAATATACATCATCTATAACAATGTTTTAAAAACCGGACTGGACAATCAACCGGTTCAATCGTGAATCAGAAACCGGTTTCTTACTTTACAAAATAATTTTTTAAAATTTGTTGTTGGCCAGACTTGAACTCATTCTTCTCTATATACTAACACTTTTACCACTCCACCATATGACAATTTTGAAATAATATGAACATTAATTATTCTTATACACTAAAAATGATATTTTTATCCACATAAAATAATAATTCATTTTAATATATTCCGGTTTTAATTATGCTTTAATAATCATTAGATTTTTACGATATACTTATGAGTTTGTAATTACACATAAATTTAATATGTTTTATATGTAAATATAATTTATTAGTATTACTTAATATTAATATTTTTCTTGTACTATTTATTTAATTTATATACACTAACCATTGATATTAATATTTTTACATAAAATAACTAATTATTTATGTTTAATTATTACTTAATATAATAAAATATTTCGTTCAATACACTTTTTTAGTTACAATGAAATTTATCTATTTA
The DNA here is from genome assembly GCF_023119035.1 of Salvia hispanica. Classification (NCBI taxonomy): domain Eukaryota; kingdom Viridiplantae; phylum Streptophyta; class Magnoliopsida; order Lamiales; family Lamiaceae; genus Salvia; species Salvia hispanica. The sequence goes on along the minus strand of NC_062967.1, from coordinate 20,148,257 downwards.
TATATAAAATATTAAATTTTTTTATCTACAATAAGTAATGAATCATATATTTAATTTTATTTACCAACAAAAATATTTATGAAACTTAGTCATTTACTACTAAATTTTAATATTTATATTACAACTGAAATATAAGGTTAATATTTTTTTATATATTATTGATTATATGTAAATTAAATATATTTTGTATATTGTATACTCAATTATATGTATTTGCAACAGTAAAACGGTTTGACCAGTGATTGGACCGGTTGAACCATGAACCAGTAGCTTCGTCGATTCGCCGATCAATCCGATTTTTAAAACATTGATCTATAGTCTCATGAGCAAACTAATCAGTCCGATATAATAAACATAATTACTTCTCATCCAAATCCCAAAAACATGATTTTTTATACTTTAGGGATCCAAAAGGTCAAAATCTCATTTTTTTTAGGGATTAATTATGAAGTTGACTTTAAAGTGTAAGCTAAAGAACATAACCTCCATTTATATTACAAAAATAGTACAGAGTACTTTAGTATTAGTCCCTCAAAAATTTATTTCGCACCTTTCAGGTCCATGAATTAGATAGAACATCAGTCACACAGTATTTGGAAAAATGAAAAATATCAAAACATGTCTATATTTTTCAAATTTCCTTTAAGCCTTGCAAAAGGTAAATAAAATAGTGAACTACGAAAATAGTTCATGGAATCATGGACGTTTAGACCATGTTTGGTTGGCGGGAAAGTAAAGTTGGCAAGGAAAATGATTACTAGGAAGGTGAATCCCGGGAATATAATTCCTAGTAACTTTACTTTCCCGTGTTTGGAAAATATCAAGATTATAAATTTATATTTAATTTAAACACCAAACTAAAAATATACTTATTATTTTTTTATTTATAAAAAAGAATAATATTGTAAATTTTTTAATATATTATTAATTATAAATAATAATTATTATATAATTATATTTATTATTACGAGTTTAAATATGGATTATCCATCATAATATATAATAATATAACTATAATTATAGTTACATGGAGTATTATACTCATTTATTATAATAATAGATATAATAATTATTATATTATAATTATATTATTTATGGATATTATAATTGAATAAATTTTATAAATTAAAATTTCACTATGACTTTATTGATTAATTATTACTCCCTCCGTCCCACATTTGTAGTAACATTTAGTTATGGCACGGGTTTTAATGAATTGGTAGAGTGTGTGATTAATGAAGTGAGAGATGGAGTGTGTAATAAATGAAATGAGATGGTGGAGTGAGATGATAGAGTGGTAATAAATGAAGTGAGATGATGAAGTGTGTAATAAATGAAGTGAGTTGGTTGAAGGTGGGTCCCTCTTTGACATTTGGTTTTTTATTTTTGTTTTGATTTATTTTAACATAAATAATGGCATTTGGGTGTAATTTTAGTGAATAATGGGGTAAAATTTTATGTGCGAATATGGTAAATTCTAAATGTTACTCCAAATGTGGGACGGACTTTTATGGCAAAATGTTACTACAAATCTGGGACGGAGGAAGTAATTTATAAAATATAATTAATATTATTTATTATACAATTTATATTATATAATTATATTTTAATTATGAAGTACTATTATGAATTATTATAAAATATACTAGTTATTTATTATAGTGAAATTAAATATGATTTATAATTTTAAATTATTTTGAAAATATTGTAATTAATGATGATGATGATGATGATGATGATGATGATGATGATGATGATGATGATGATGATGATGATGATGATGATGATGATGATGATGATGATGATGATGATGATGATGATGATGATGATGATGATGATGATGATGATGATGATGATGATGATGATGATAATAATAATAATAATAATAATAATAATAATAATAATAATAATAATGATGATAATAAAAACTATATTATATTGCTGAAATATGTAAGAATCCTAAAACTGGGAAAAAGAATACCTAAGAAAAGTTAGGATTCAGAATCCTAGAAAGTTGTACTAACTTTCCTTGTTCTCGGATTCTGATTACTTTCCCAGTTTGATTAAAAACCGAAACAAACACAGGAATTTAAAATTTAAGGAATCAGATTACTTTCCAAGACAGAATCCTGACAACCGGCTAGGGTTCGCATATTTGCCGTCCTTAGTTAATATTTAGGCCCTGGATATAGGGATAATCAAATTTGGGTAATTTTACCCTTTTTTGTATGCCATTTTTATCATTAAAAAAAAAAAAACTAATAGCCATTTTTGTTCGTTAATTATATTCACAGACGTATCCATTTAGAGGATAGGTGAATAATATTCACCATTCATTCGGTATCATTTTTGTGATTTTAGTTCCCTTATTTTTCTATTTTTTCTTCTTATTCATTTTTCTCATGATTATAATTTATTGTTACAGTTGTAAATTAATAGGTAAACCTTTTTTACTCTTGGAAAATTATTTTCTTTTAGGTTTTTGACACTGAGTGGTTTTAACCAGGTTCAACCTAATCTCATTTGGGTTTGTGGGAACTAGGCCTGTCAAAATGGACATCGGGCCAATACCCGATATCCAAACCCGAAAAAGTCGGATAATTGGATATCCAAAACCCGATTTTTTGGGTATCGGATCGGGATCGGATAGTGAGAATTTTGGATTATCGGGTATCGGGTTACCCGATATCCGATCGGGTATACCCGAATTATCCGATTTATTTTCTAAAATTAATAAATTATATTTTTATTATAATTAAATGTAATTTAATTTCTTAGCTATAATTTAATTAATACTTAATAGTTAGTATATAAGATATGTAATTTAATTTTTTAAATTACATTTTAATTTCATTGACTTGTGATTTATATAATTTTGAATTTTTTGATGATATTATTGTTAGATCTTGATTCTTATAAATTATTCAATTGTGATATTTATAAAGGATGAATATTTGAACTTATGAATTTATGAATTGTTTGAACTTATGAATTTAGATGGTTATTGAGTTATTGTGGATGGATGAAAGATGTTAATATGTATAACTTATGAATTTTGTATTTTTTAAAGTTTGTAGTTATTTTCTTTTAAATTCGAACTACTATAAGAATTTTGTATTCCTAAAAGTTTGTAGTTATTTTCTCTTAAATTCGAAATACTATAATAATTTTGTATTTCTAAAAGTTTGTAGTTATTTTTACTTGAATATTAGTACTTCAACTTTGTATTAAATTTGAATTAAATAATATTAAATAAATTCTAAAAGTTTATAGTTAATTTAAAATAAAAAAAAATCAAAATCACAATTGGGACTGGATATCCGATTTTTCGGGACTGGATACCCGAGTCGGGTATCCGGGTACCCGAAATAAAATTTGGGTCGGGTATCGGGTATTGAATTTTGGGAATTTTGGGATCGGGTACCCGAAAATTTCGGATCGGGTATCCGCGGGTACCCAATTTGACAGGCCTAGTGAGAACCACTGGGGTTGTCCCAATTGGTCTTTGTTCTAGATGACTAATCAGGCCTGTTCGGTTCAATTTTTATTCCTCAAATATATCCGAGTACATCATTGTAATGATATACACGATATATTAAATTTATTTATTCATAAAGAAATAACTTTGAACCAACTGTGTTTACTTTTACAAAGAGAATAAATTATACTATCTTCGTCCATGAAAATTAGTCTTAGTAGTGAATAATATGAGAATCAATGCAAAATTAGTAAAGTAAAAGAGAAAAGGACTGAAAGAGAAAGAAAGATTGGAGTATTATTAGTAAAAATTAAATCATTCACTTTAGATTAGGAATGACAAACCTTGCGGATCGGGTTGTTATCGGGTAAACTCAATCGACACAACCTAATAAGACAAAACCCTAACTCAACCCAAAATCGTTGAGTTATTATTGTGTCCCAGTCCATTAATTTTGTGTGTGTTAGTGCGGATTATCGTGTCACATCGAAAATTGTCCGCAACACCCTTAATGCTAGTAAGTAAGTTACTATACAAATTAGTTTGGCACGACACGATAACGACCATAACATAATACTTCCCCCGTCCCATAAAAATATGAACATTTGGGACAGAACGAATAATTGGTAAAGTAAGAGAGAATTAGAAAGAAAAAGTAATTATCATATTGTCAGTGGAGAATGGGGCCGACCTTATTAGAGATAAAGAAATTACCAAAAATAGAAGGAGATATTTTTATGGGACATTCCAAAATGAAAAATGTCCTTATTTTGAAGGAGTATTACAGGACTAAAACTTGATATTACGCTGTAAAATACTCCATCTGTCCCATAAAAATACAAATTGATTTTCATTTGTCCTATAAAAATAACACATTTTTATTTTTTGTAACTCATTTCTCTCTAATGAGGCGGGCCTCATTCTCCATTAACAATGCTCCAATTACGTTTTCAGTATACATCTCACTTGCTTTACCAATTATGTACTCCATTAAATCCCGTGTCAGAAATGAGGCAAGGAGTGGTTGATAGACATGGAAGCCGAGAAACAAAATGAAAAAAGAGAGAAAGAGGAAGAAGATGACTGCGCACCCGCGAAGAAGACAAACGGGAAAATTTTAGGTTTAATATATTTAATGGGCTATACTTAGTTTAATTTTATGTATTTAAGTATTTGAACAATTTGAATGGGCATGAGTTTTTTAATGTATTATTTTTTAAACTCATATACTATTACTATTTATTTTAGTTTTAATGGTGGTTTTCAAGTATTAATTATTTCTTTTGTATAATGTGTAATATTTACGATATTCAATACTAAAAAAAACAAATATACTGAATGTATATTTAATATATGGAAATGTATAAATATAAATAATTGCGTTAAATTACTTAATTATGTGTGGAAAATTATTGAAAAAATATTGCGGGGTTAATGTATAATAAATATGTAGGTAAGATTTTTTGGATTTGAGTTTGGTATAAATGGTTCAAGTAAAATTACTGTTTAATATGACAGAACTCAAAAAAATGAGTTTGAGTTTAGTATAAATAGTTGTAGATGGCGTAACAAAATTGTTTTCCTCAATTTATTTGCCGCCCATTTTCCTATTTAATGCCTAATCGAAAAGACAAATTTTATAGTACTAATACTTTCGGATTTTTTAGTATTTCTTTCTCTCTAGTACACTTTGACGTTAGTCCTTTTTCAAATTACTTCCATATTTTTTTTATATACATATGACGAGTTAAACAACAAGAGGTTAGATGAAAATTCAATACTCCCTCCCTCTGAGAGAAATAGACTTAATTTCTCTTTGCCTAACCCATAAAAATAGTCATATTTAGTTATGAAATTTTTTTTTCATTTTTTTTTATTTTTATCTTTTCTCTCTTACTTTATTATTTATATATTAAAATTTTTGTTGTTCTCGTCACTTATTATTATCAAGTCGCAAGAGGTTTGAACATCAAAGAGAGAGAAATATAAAATAACTAAAAATTGTGTCTAATAGGAGGAAATCAAATTCACTTTTCCAATTTTTAAAGATAAAAGATAAATTCATCATACTCTAATATTCCCTCTGTCCCATTCTATGTGGAGCATTTTTGTTTCGACGCATAATTTTATATAGTGTTATTTTTTATGAGTTGATAGGGAGAGAATAAGGTTCTTATTTTTAGAAATGTGTTATTTAGAGTGGGACATCGCAAAAAGAAAAATTGTTCATTTAGAGTGGATCGGAGGAAGTACTCACTTCATTCCTTCATAGTTGGGATATTTTTTTTCAGTAAGAAGTTTAAGAAATATTTGTTTGGTGTGTTAAGTACATAGATAAAAGAGTGAACTGCATAAATAGTATCACCTAATCTTTCACTTTTGCACAAAAATAATATCTGATCTTTGTTTTATATTATTTTTAATATCCAAAAATCACATATTTGGTACCTGGTAATAATTTTCATCCCAAAAGGCCCTCCAAATTACACATTTACATATTTTTGGACATACATAATAATATTATAAAAATAATATTATAAAAATAAAAATCATTGTCTCTTTTTCTTCTCTTCTTCTTCCCTAATTCATTTACTCTTTCCGTCCCCAAAGAATATGCACTTTTTATTAGCACTAAATAAACCTGCAACAATACAGAGTATATATAGTACAGCTAAAGGTTAGTACCGGATATCGAACACGGGGAAGACAAACACAAAGTGTCTATCCTCTACTAAGACTCAATTACTATCTGGAAAAACGAAAAGGTTTTTGGAAAACTTTTGAAAACTAAAAACAATAAAAGCATAGAACAACTAAGAGCAAATAAAACACGGAGAAAGACGATAGAGATAAGGGAATCCCAGGGATGTGCGTTCACAGTTATGGTTATACAAAATTCCAACTACAATACCCTAGCACAGTTTATACTTTGAAAGGACGAGTCACCTAGCTTATGCTCATGCGATACAAACGTTGATTACAAAGTTAGGGTTGTCAATCCTAACACGTAACTCCAAAAATCTCCTAAGACCCTTGAAAAGTCCTCACTCTCAATTAACAGTGCCGTTTTAAAGGAAGCTAACTGTAGCGTCTACTAAGTGGATCTAACTCGCTAGAACTCTGTCACAGTTATGAAGCAAGTTATATTAAATCATACACGATTGTGTCACTCAATCATGCAGCATCAAGATTACTTAGGGAAGAAACAAAGTAAAAACAAAACGGATATTAAATAGAAAAAGGAATTTGTATAACCAAAGTCGTTACTAACACATCCCTAGAATCCTATGAGTTTAGTTACACATAATTGAATAAGCTAAAAACATAGATTGAAGGGAAGACAATTTGAACATAAAACTAAAGCAAATAAAACCCGTAGGTTGAATCCTTGTCGTTCTTGATGTTCTTGAAATCCTTCTCCAACTCCTTGCACAAGTGAAGTACTCTAGCTCTTGATCTCTATGAAGTATTTTGCAAGTAGAAGCTCTCTCTTTTTGATGAAGCTTGAGGTCTTATTTATAGGGGAAAACCAATCCTTGTTGTAGAAGGAAAAGATCTCCAAAATATGGTAAATCTGGGCGCAAATCTAGGGCTTCTCGGATTCGCCGCCTTTCTCCGGCGGGCCGCCGCACCTTGGCCGGCGGTCGCCGCGTTGGACTCCAGAGAGTCTGTTCCCTCGGCGGCGGACCGCCGCACGACTTCCGGCGGTCACCGGACGAGACTTCTCTTCCAAGCGTATTTTTCCGAGGCGGACCGCTGCATTGATCTTCCCGCCGGGCGCCGGCGGTCGCCGCACACATCCGCGGCGGTCGCCGGTCGACGTCTGACTCCAAATTTCCAGATTCTGCGTTTTGGCTCCCTTTTTCGGCTCAATTATGCACGTTTCTCACAAAACACGTCAAAATACCAGAATAGACAAAATATGCAAATAATGGACGTGTAGAGTGACTTTGACATAAAAAACGGACCAAATAATGGCCTTAAAATAGTGCAAAATCCGAGCGTATCAACTCTCCCAAACTTACATTTTTGTTTGTCCTCGAACTAAATAATAAAGACACGACAATAGGCGCACGGAATGTATAAGGACTAGACGTCATAATTGCCTCAGAAGATGAAAGAATAGATTAAACATGTATTAACACAATCAAATCAAGCAAGGCTTATTAGTGCACTTTCATTACTAACTTGTGGAACACCTTGAATTCAAACCCTCACATGTGACAAACTTCCAAAGATGGGAAGTGTTCTCTCACTCTCAAAGTGTATAAAGATAATGTGTATATAAGCACTCAAATCATGCATCATGCAAAGTTTACCATAGGCTTGCTCAAAGTCTAATCCCTCCTCTACTCGATGTGATTAAGCATCAAAAGTCCGAAAGGTCTTTATCTTTGGTTGTAATGTAGGCTCTTCGGTAGGTGAGGAATATTTGGCTAAAAAGTGACTAAAAATAAAAGTGACTAAGTAGAGTTAAAATGACTCCACTTTTCTATAACCCAAGACACTTCTAACACTTTATTTTCTCCTTCAACTCACTTTCCAATTCTTTTGATTATTTTCTTTTATTCTTTTCACAACCTTTCACACTTTTTCTTCTTTTTCTTTTTTTTTTTCCTTTTTTTTTTCTTACACATCCTTTCTTTTCTTTTCTAAAATCAAGCACATATTTGGAATTTTTTTCAATTTCACAACTTGTACTTTCTTTACGTTAAGCACACTACTTTCATACTTTCACCTTATCCCTCCAATTCATTGCAAAATAAAATAGTAAAAACTAACTAACCCAAGGAATTGTCCCCATTATGTTGGCTTCCAAAGAAAAGGCTTAAAGGCTCAAAATTGGCTCCAAAGGGACAAATTTTCAAAATTTGAGAGGTTCGAGAATTTTGGATAAAAATAGGCTAAGAAAAGATGGCCAATCATCCTCCTAAATCAACTTAAACACTATGTAAACTTAGGCAAGACGAGGAGCAAGTTCTAGAAACATATACATGCATGCAGATAAAACACACAAGAATGAATTTAAGGCTCAAATCCTCACAAGGTATAAGCATGATTCAAGGCGAACAAGCAATTCACTAATTATGCACATTTTTACCAAACCATCAAATCAACACGTTAAGCCACACTTAAACATAGATGGAATGTAATATCATTAGCAACTCGGTCTAAAGTGTGTCCCTAAGCATGTGTGTTCCTAAGTTCTTCATGTTAAGTTCATGACATGGATTCAAGAAAACATTTTTAGAACACAAAATTCTCCTACGGGGTTTTGAAAATAAAAACAAAAACTTTAAAACACAAACCTAAACTCACGGTCCACCACTTCATCCCCCCAAACTTATTTTACACAAAGTGTAAAATAAGTTTGTAGAGTTGGTAGGGACGTGAGTGAACTACTGAAAAAAAATGTACCTTGAATAATTTCTGGTCGAGGCTTGACGGGGCGAAATGTCGAAAAAGTTCGAAAAATCGTGCTGAAAATTGCGCCCAGGTGGCGGCCCGCCGTGGCATGTCCGGCGGTCGCCGCGCAACAACAGAATGTTCCAGCGAGCAGGTGGCGGACCGCGGCAGCACATGCGGCGGTCGCCACGAAGAGGTCAGAACCCGCGAAATACTTAAAATTAAACCAAAACCAAAAATACTTAAAATTAAAGCAAAAAAAATGTCAAAAACATAAAAATAAATTGTCTTAAAACATCCAAAAACATGGTACAAATGCTCATTTAAAGTCATTGAGCTTGACTTCTTCAATCTTGAGGAGGAGGAGGGAAATGGGCGTTGAGGTCGTCGAATTGCACCAATAAGATAGGCGATGTCGCCACTCGTTGTTTGGTGCTCTTGTCGAGCCTCGTTGGCCATCCGATGGAGCTCTTCAATCTCACAACGGCGATGCACGTATTCAAGCCTTTGTTGCTCCCAAAATTGTTGCTCCGCCGTGCGCCAATCGCCTTGAGCCGTCCATCCTTGGCGGTTGTAGGCGTTCTCCCTTTGTTGCTCCGCCCAACGGGTGTCCCAAGTGTTGGACACGTTTTGCATGTAGGAGTAGATATCTCCTAGTTGGGCGGAGGTGTTTGCTTGAAACTCCTCATCGGGGTTCGGCCTTCCGCGGCGGCGGTTTGCTCTAGTCCGGCGGCGATGCCCCTTGACTTCCTCTTCTTCTTCTTCTTCTTGGTGGGGTTGGGGCGGCGGTGGTGGCGGCACTTGACTCTCTTCGGCGTGCGAGTGCTCCCCTTCTTCGGTGTAGTGATTGATAGCATCGAAGGCGGAGTCCTCATCGGCCTCAAAGATGGGGATGCGAGCCGGGATGTTCCTCTTCCTAAACTCCCCGTTGATGGGGTTAGCCTCAATGGCCCTTCGGTGCGCCGGGGTGTTGAGCTTCCAATTAACTTGGTTTGCCCAAACGTCGACCTTAGTCAACTGCGGGATGGGAACGGGGAAGTGATCTCCCGCAACTTGTAGGAAAAATTCTTGCCCCCAATAGTCGGTTTTCAAGAGCCCCACTGAAAATAGCACCTCATAAGTGATGAAGCGCTCACCGCCATCTTCCGTCAAACCGACGAAAGAAACCTCCAAATGCTCGGTGATTGCCGTGATCAAACCCCCACAACATATAACGCCGCCATCCTTCTTCGTGATCCGGT